>NW_017307910.1:234068-244149 GCF_000935625.1 Nanorana parkeri
GGAGCGGATCCCGACTTAGATGACGGGATCCGCCCAGCTGCGTGAGTGACAGCTGGCTCTGCCTATCTAGAGGCAGAGCCAGCTGTACCCGCCCCCTCCCCCGTCCGTTCCGCCAGTCAGCGCTGGCAGATCGGAGCGGGGAGAGGGGAATCCAGCCCCTCCCCCTGTCACGGCAGAGAGCCGTGACAGGATCGAGAGGCGAGCGAACCCGGTATGTGTTCGCTCACCTCCCGATCTACTGAGCCGACCTGTGACAGTCTCATTGTCACAGGTCGGCTAGAACTATGAGGTGAGTGAAAAGCACTCGCCTCATAGTTCTCCTTTAAAGGCAAAGAGTTTTTTCCCTCCCCCAATGTTAATTAAAACACTTACCTTAAAGGATGTCTATTAACTAGATCTTCTTCTTCTTTCCTGTAGTTTTCAGCTTTCTCTCCAGCGCTGCGGTGAGTGTCAGATTCAGCGCTGGCTCCTCTGTCCTTGCTGGTACTTCCTGTCCCACGGTGTCTGCATGCAGGTGCACGCGTCCATATACTTACCTTGTGTCTCTCCCCGTCTCCCAGCCGAAAATCGGAACTGCGCATGCCCCAAGATGCTTCGCAGCCGCCCGAGCATTTTCGGACGGGAGTGCCCGGCGAAGACCGGTAAGTTGAAACCGCTTTTAAAGCTTTTTTTTTTTTTTTTACTTTTCGCGTATATCTCCTGCTTGCCATCAGTAGATATATGCAAAAACACCGGAGGGTTTAGAAACCCTTTAATGAGCATTTAACTCTTGCAGAGGAGGGGGGTTCCAACAAGAAAGGTTACTGTTTACACAGTTTACATACGTTACATCAGCCCCATAGTAACTACATCATTTTAAAAGTGATGCTGTGACAATTCTAGGACTCTGGACAACTTATGACTGCAGATCTTAATATACAAATATAGATTTCTTGGGTACAACTTCTTTACTGTACATGGAGGGTTGATGATTGTCATGATAATCGCAGAGGAGGGTAGTATTGATAAAACAGAAAAAACAGGGTCTGAGGCGCTACTACCATGGAGATGGACAGATAGAGGAAAGGTGGGCTGGGGCACGCAGGGTGAGTGCTGCCCGAGAAACTGTACATTGATATTTCTCCTCCGTGGAGTATTGAGTGTCAAGGAGGGAGAGGAAATAAAAATAGGTGCAGGTGAATCACAGGCAATTGAGGGGTGTAAAGAGCGTGTATCAACTCACCGTGAGGTTCTTAAAGATGTGTAGTGATCAACGACGAGATTCGTGTTGGAGGGGAAGTCTGATGGTCTCCTCTGGATCTGGATGGTAAATCTTGAGTTGCAGAGTCGAGGTGTGACTCCATCGGGTGACACTCCTTACTCCACGGAGGAGAAATATCAATGTACAGTACCTCGGGCAGCACTCACCCTGCGTGCCCCAGCCCACCTTTCCTCTTCCTCTTTCTACACTCACACTAGTTGGACACTCCGGTCCACACTAAACTGAAGCCACACGCCACCCTTACCCCACCTCCATCCTTATCCATACAGCCCCCTCAAAAATAAAAAATAACATAGAAATTACCATCCCCCACCCCCCAGGAGAGCGCTGTCACATAGGACTTGGATCTTCAATTTTTTCTAGTATTGATAAAAGCCAAGCCATGCATGGGTAATTGTTTGTCATACTATGCTCACTGGAGAAAAAAAAAATACTTTAGAAATGTATGTAAAGGGAAATAGTTTTAGTTATGGATAAAGTCCATCATCCCTCTCTGTTTAGCTTTCGGTTGATCATAAGGAAGCCGGCAGGGCCTTCCAGTTTTAATAAAGAACTGCTTGAAAATGATAGGGCAAAATTCCCATAATGTCATACATAATTATGTTGCTTTGTCAGAAGGACGTATTGTAATGCCCCTTTAATAGAACCATTGTGGTCCCCAGTCTCCCATCCACGAACCCAATGTATCATAACTGCACTTCTACATGGTGCATCTGTGTGCATGGTGTATCTATATGCACAGTTTATGCAATATAAGTATGCATATATGGCCTACAAGTGTATACTGTGTATATGTACTATAAGGTATAGATGTTGGATGAATAAATAATCTTTTAAAACACTGAGAAGCTGACTTATTTATTATTCCCTGAGAGCTTTCTTACATTACATGGTCTACATTTTTTGTGACACAGTTGCTGTTACTGTGTATGAATACATATTTTTTATATTATCTGCTTGTTATGAACAGCCACAGTTTATTACATTCTGCTCCAGCACATGCATATACACGTACATATGAATGCTAATGCTCAACGAGTATATATTTTTAGAACATAATAACCTATACTGCTAACAAAGCAGAGCCTTGTTGACAAATGCGAGAGCTGTACAAGGCCATTTAAAATACAACACACTCTTTCACTGCAAAATGATATGTATTTTTCATAAAGTATCAGTCTGTCACTTACTTGTATTAAACTTTCAAAGATTCATAGACTTTGTATTTGCAAAGCTATTTTTTTTCCCTCCTTTGATATGAAACTTTTTATGTGAGACAGGAGATCCGCTGACTTAATAGTCTAAAAATCAATACAAGAATATGCTTCAGTCTGTAAAGTGCTGTATTTAAAGTCTCACTGTCAAACGTTTTAAAATGTGTTTATATCTTGAAGTCCATTTTTTACTTCCATTTCCCTGAAAGGCATGTTTTCAAGAGATCCAATCTTATTAAAATAGTGTTAAGATTCTTCTTTTACAAGATGAAAATATCTGCACCTAATATGAGAGATAATGGATACATTTTTCACTTTCAAAACATTTTTACTGAATATTTTAACAGTAATATAAACAAAGTTACAGAAGTTCAACACTGAGCAGTCTTACAATAATGATTTTAGTTACAGGACCACATGCATGGTTATAATGTCAGTGGGCACGGGCAGCTTGCTAACCCATGAAGCAGTACATGGAAATGCGAATTGGTTGAGTTGAGACAGTTTTATAGGGTGTTAGAGAAAACTGCAGGGGAGATTTCTTTCAGCCCAGACTGTCGAGGTCCAGTTCACTGTGTAGTGTAAGGAATATGCATCTAGAAACAGAGCATTGATCAAAGCATTAAACTGTAACAGAGTAAGAAAGAAGGCAGAGAAAAGCTGGCCTTACAGTGTTACATTTTTTTCGTTCAACCTGTGGGCTGAATTTAAAAAATATGACAGATTCCTCCATCCACACTAAGCTGCATGGATGGACGAATCTCCAGCGTGTCCTTTGTATTCTGACAGCAGACTGAATATTTTCCATCTGGCTCTTTTGATTTTCTGATCAAAGGATTCCAAGCTTAAGGGTGCCAAAAGGGGCACCCAATGTGCCAAATTCTTCTTAATGAGCCGAGCAAAATTCACACAGTGCATGGTCAGCTTAAAGCCCATTCCCACCTTTGTAAGTGATAAGCATTTATTGTGGTAATGTAGACGTACAGTGATGATGTATATGTGTGTACATTTTCATGACACATTGCAGGCTTTCTTAATTTCTTTATGGACTTTTTAGTAGGCCTGAGTTCTACTGATTGAAAATTTTCTCCACAGGAAACTCAGTCTGACAATGGGGTTGAATTGTAAAGCAGCTGACCCCCATACCTGTGAGTCATTATAACAAGATCACTGCACACTAGCTCTGCCTTTCCAGGTCACAATACACTATCCAGAGGGAGTTTACACTATGAATACTAATGAATAGGGGGAGAGCGCAGAGAGCGCAGAGAGCGAGAGAGCGAGAGAGCGAGAGAGAGAGTTAATTTGCACAGCTTGCAAAGCACATAGGCAGACATTTCAAAAGGAGTCTTGAGGAGATTAAGAGGACAGGCAACACAAAAGTGAGTTTCTGTGTTCATATACAGCAACTGCATATGCCTGTTTCATGTACATTCGGTGTACATTGCTGGCATATGTTTTTTTTAAATACCTCTGCAAAAGTGGAAATTAGCTTTTAGTATGAGTAGAGGGGCATCATAAGGTGGAGAGCAGATATAGACATAAAGATATAGAGATAGATATAGAGATAAAGAGGATAAAAGAAAGGGGATGGAGGGGGTAAGGTGTGGGACTTTATATTGTGGCAGTGCATGGCAATGTCACGGAAGATGCTGGCAACACAGACACCCGGGACTCTCAACCAGAGGGGCTGAGAGGAAGAAGCTGGCCTTTCGGTTTCTTCCAGTTTTTCCGGATTGTAACTGGGATCTGGAGCTTTGGAGATTTCTTAGAGTTCTGGGTGGGATGAAATCTCCATTCCATTGTGTAGTAGTGCCAGCACCTAATTACACACCTGTGCACAGCACTTATGGGAAGGGTGCTGGCTAATGTTCTGGGCTCCAGCTGGGAAGAGGAACAGAGGTGTTCAGGTGTCAGGAGGACTCCACCCAGAAGTCCGAGGGGAGCCAGGTGGCTGTGTGTGCTAGAGGCACAGGGAAGACAGCCAAGGAGACTTAGAGAGCCAGTTTCACATGGAGTATGTGCGATAATCTTTAGCCGATGAGACATTCTCTATTGCTGAAATACAAGCAAACCTATTGTTGTTACTGAAGAAAGTCATTGTTGTGTTGATGAAAGAAATAAAATACTGTCCTGTTTTATGTTAAAGTGGCTTCAAGATTGTTCTTTGAGCACTCCCTATTTGTGCTAACTTCCCCAAATATCACAATATATATATTTTAAACCCTAATCAACACCCCACCTACTCAATTTAATTTCTAAATCTAATTAGGGACATCAGATGCAGACATAATCTTCTTCTTGAGCTGTGTCTACCTGCAGCAGCATTGCTAACATCTTCTAAAATGTTGCCAGTGCATTTGGTACCTCCATAAAGGCCCAACTGGGCGAATAGGCCAAACTGAAGATAGAAGAATCCATAATGGGCAACAGTGATAAAAGGATCAAGGCTGCATCTTAGACCTATATTTATATTATATAATAATTATATGTAATACATTGTTGTGGAGGGCAGAGGGTGTGAAGAAGCAGAATATGGACTTTCTTAGAATAGTACACACACACACACACACACACACACACACATATATATAAAAAAATGCAGTATTGCAGTGTGCAATGATACAGAGTACACACACACACACACACACACACACACACGTATATATATAAAAATGCAGTATTGCAGTGTGCAATGATACCTTTTTTATTGGACTAACAAAATATATAAAAGACAAGCTTTCGAGAGTGAACCTCTCTTCTTCAGGTCAGAAGCAATACTAAGAGCTCCTGTCAGTTTAGACAGGAGAAAGCTGTTAGAGGAGGTTTGACCAGAACCCCTCTTGTAGTTACCTACAACCCTACTCTAGAGATTGGATCTGTATGTGCGTTATAATTAATCAAAGTTAATTGATTAATCGATTTAAAAAAACTTCGATTAATCGAACACGAAAATTTTAATCATTACCAGCCCTAATATATATACTGTATATTGTAACTGAAAACAGTATTTTAGATAACATCAAAGTGATACACTATTACCTTACCACTAGTTCAACTTTACATAGTTTAATACTGCCATGAATAACTTACTGTCAGATCGAAATGTGTATTTTTTTTAAATACTAATTTCTTACATAAAAATGTACATTATAGGTTTTTTTTCATATCAAAACATAGGTTGTAGTATTGTTTGTTTCTTTGTTGGTGTTTTTTAAGTCTTAAATATATTTTGGAACTTAATTAGACTAAAGCCTTCTAATGACCCTCTAACAGAGATAGTATGTTTCATAAGTATAACATTTTGTTAATGTCTGGACTGAGCAGTTTATTTTTCTGTAGCTGTTTTATCACACTGACTTGCTGAACCAGAAAAGTTATGTGTATTTCCTATGGATCACCATGTCCATGCTGATGAACCTAAATTTACTATAGCAATACAGTTTACAGGTTGGTGTAGTGGTTTAGCAGAGGCTATGTGATACTTTAAAAACCCATTAGGTCAGGTAGTCACTTTTTATGTTTTTTACCTTGTTGTTGAGGGTTATTTTCATACAGGTCCTAAAAAGCATTGCTACTAGTATTATGTACTCTAGTGCAGGGCTATGTGCTGACCGCAACCAACAGCTCAGTGCTGGTGTAGTTTGGGATTTTGGTATAGTCCACAGTGTGGGATTTTGGATCAGCAAATCAGTTATTACTTTATGGCTGAACTGAATGATGTGTCTTATTTCAAGCTAGTTATATGACTATGGGGTCAATTCACAAAGCTCAGCGTTATGAGAGTAGATGTTAATTTATCTATCCTTATTTTACCACTCTTTATTTTGCTTGCGGAAACATGCAATTCACAAAAGTTGGAATCATGAATGCACACGCAGTTTAACGTTCTTTAAACAAGTGTTATTTTAGCATCACACACTTTATTTGATCTATTACTGTGATAAAATAAAGTTTTGGGTGTTATTTTAACACTTTTGCAGTGCATTTTGGTAGCAAAAGGGGTGGAGCAGATGCCTAGGTCACTTTCACTACACAGAATAATTCCACATATGAGGAAGAAATATATTCCATATTTGCCACATGCATACTAATTTTAAATTTAGCGAGAAGAAATCATATAGAAATAACAATAAAAACATTTCTGAATGGAATGAATATATGAAACATTAGATTTCTTTAGATCTACATCTGTTGACAATCAGACAGTGTAGGGAGGGCAAGCAATCCTCCTTACCACCTAAAGCCTGTTTTGATATTACATTTGTTGCATGGAACAATCCACCTGCTCTACAAACCCACTGAAGAGTGTTCAGGGACATTTGATTTTTTGTGTCATGTGAGATTTGCCACTAACCTCTAACTGTAAAAAATCATCCACATTTGGAAGGATATAAACTGTAGATGTCAGAATAGTTAATTTAGTACTTCTTGCATTGACATTCATTTGAACAGCACCCCATTGCAACTACCGGTGGCCATGCATTGTAGGGCAACATGCAGTACTGCAATACAGTGCAGTGACGGCAGCCATATGTTGCAATGCAACATGCAGTACCACAAGTCCATACATTACGGTTAAAAAAAAAGTAGTACACGCTGGGTGGTGTGTTGAGGTTCCATTCAAATGACTGGCAATACAACGCACCTGGCACACGGTACAGCATGCTAGATGTGCTGTGTGATAGCATGTGCAACGCTCAGGTGTGTACCACCACAATGCTTGCTAAGCTATAAGAGATCTGTGTTAAAAATTGACAATGCAAATGAGAAAAACATAGGGCAAAGTGGGGCAACACATTTATACATAGTCACAGAAAATTAGTACCAGAGGAGCAGAGAAGACACCCAAGAGAAGGTGGAGGTGGAATAAACCTGACAATGTTCCTGGGTGAAGACCCCTTTATCAAGTCAGATCCCACCTTTTTCATGCCAGAGCTCTGTGCCGATAACCGACATACTCAGTGGGATGCTCGGGGAGTACAAAACTGTCAGTAAACAAAGCCTTTGTTTTTTTTCTGAGTATCTGTTATTAACACTTAGCTTAGATAACCTTTCAGCCTGACATATCTGAAAGGGAAACAAATACAAGCAAATGATACAAGCAAATGATTATAGCAATTGAAGAGCAGAGTTGTAGATATTGCCATATGCTCATTGGTAACAGATTATCTTTAAAAACTTCTGACTAGAATCACTCAGGTCATGAAGGTACAGTACTGGTGTTCTTGGTCTTAAGGTGCCCATACACCTTACAATTATCGTTTGATTTCTTTCGTCCCATCATCAAACCGTTGTTCGATTTCCGCACGACTACCCCATTATGCACAGGCCAATGTGGATTTCAGTTATCGTTCGTTAGCAATACTAACTGACCGAATTTCGACAATCGACAGAATGGATTTTCGTTTGCGCATGTGCAGTGTTCATGTTGCGATTTTTTTCGTATAAAAACACCACTAATCCATCAATTTTCGTACGATTTGAAAAAAGTTTTCTAGCTTGCCTAATAGACGAAATTCGGCCAGTTGTACAGTAATTCTGATCGTTCACTTCCCATCAACTGGCCGATTATCGAACGAAAACCTGATTTCGCTCCGAAGTCAAATGATAATCGCAAGGTGTATGGGCACCTTTAGAAGGGCTTCACTATACAAAAATAAAGACAATAGATACAATTATAATATGTTGATTACCATAGCAAATATCCTGAATGTTGATGATAAGTGTATATCTGCAAATATTTCACAATGTTCTTTTATAGCAGGTTATAATCTCTACAAATATAGTTCTTCATGGACAAATAGCAGTGTTTGTCTATATATTAAATACTTACTTTGATAAGTATTTGGTATAACTCTATGTGCTTGTTCACACCAGCTAGCCATGCAGAACACATAGCCGATAGTGTACACTGGAAGGAACAGTCCCGGTGTACCCACCATTTGTATCTACTCTGTCTTCTGTCTGTCTTTTTTCTCAGGTTGCCTAAAAAGTGCTTTGAAATTGTGTCCATTTATTTCATTTTGTACTGTTCGCTCCCCTGCTTGTTATTCCTGTTATGTTTAACCTATTGACTACATTACAGGGAATGGAATCCATTCTTAGGGCTGTAGGATAATATTTATCAAGTTTTTTATATGGTAATCATAATGCAAAGTCCATTTTAAAGAAGCCCTAGTCAAATCAGTATGCAGTCCGGGTGCTTTGCTTAGGAATTTCCCTTGATGACAAGCAGATTTTAAAATTTCATCAGAGAAGCCTACATCTGGCAGGCTGCAAGAGATAGAATAAGGAGAAACAAACAAGAAGAAGTATCTGAAAATTAATCATGCAGCATGCTCAGATCCTTATTGGTACACATATACATAAGCAAAAACCAACAGCTAGAAATTGATTTCATACTTCAGCTGCAAGCGAATCTGCCAGAGCTTTGCACGGCATTTGTATAACTAGTGTATTGATTTCTGGGTATGCAGCAAGATAAGATATTGTATCTGGTTCACAGGTTTCCTTTGAAAGAATGCTGCTAAATAAGCCTCATAGTCAGCTTTAAAGGAGAAGTGTTTAGTGGAGGGCTCTGCGGGATCCCTGTGCCTGCACACATGCACTCCTCTTACCTGCAGCTCCCCAGCCTGCCTCCAGGACATCCATCGTCCACCCCGAGCCGCTCCCTGGTGAGTCCACCTCTGTACTTTATCTATACAAATCAGTCAAATTCAGTTCTTGTTTTTTTTTAATGCATAGTGTTTTGTATATAATTTTTCCTTTTATTATGTTGTGTAAAATGTTTTTATAAATTGTTTATGATTATGTCATATTTAGATTTCCAGCCAGCAGACAGAGTTGAAAGCTGCTTATAAAGTATCTTTTGTTCTATACTTAGCTCTGCTAAAAACTCATGTATATAGACCTCAATAGCTCAGTCTCAAATTTACACACAAGTGGGTGAGTGAGATGAGTGATTCTTTCCCCTTTATCTGCTCCATATAGATAGGTCTGTATAGAGCAGGGGTCACTAAATGGTGGACCGCGGTCCGGACACGAACCGAGCGGCGGTTTCTATCCAGACCATGTTCGCTGACCTGCGCTAGGTTATGGCTGCCTGACAGTGATTACATCAGCCTCCAAGGACGATGTTTCCAATGCCAGCCATAACCCAGTGCAGGCCCCCTTCTGATTCAGTCATTGGCTGCTTTCCAGCAACCAATGACGTCAGGCAGGGCTGGCTGCTACAACTACAAGTGATCTGGGCAGCTATACAGCCACCCAGATCACTTGTATTAGCAACGATTGTGGCTTGATGGTCTGTATTGGAGAGCAGGAGAGAAATCAGAGGTCTAATTGACCCCTGATGTCTCCATAAAGAGAGCCTTTCAACTCCAAATACTGTCACAAACGGACTTGTTAGCCCCTTTGTGATGGCAAAAGCTAAGTTAAAAAAAATTGTAAAAAGTAAAAAATAATAAAATAAACATAAAAAAATATAAAACCAACCCTGTTGCCCCACCATTGTTTCTAATGAACACATGTGCATAAGGCATGCACATGTATATAAATGGGGGGGGGGGGGCTTTCTACAACAAAAAAAAAAAAAGTGCTCACG
>NW_017307910.1:244194-289150 GCF_000935625.1 Nanorana parkeri
ATAAAAAGGGGGGGGGGGGGACTTCTAACACAAAAAAATAAACAGTGCGATGCGCCACAAACGGCACATCAATGCTGTACCTGAGAACACACACCAGTGGCTGTGCATTGCAATACAGCTGTTGGTGTGAATACAGTCTAAATGGCAGACTGCGGTATGGACATAAACTGATGGACCGTTCTATCAGGACCATGATTCAAACCTCAGCTTGATGAATATTTTATTTACCAGACAACTTTAATTTTCATTCACTACTCCTGGTATAGAGTTTTAACCAGATAGGGACATTCTGAACAAAAACAGCTTCTTTGTGCTCTACCTTTAAGAAGTTCATAATGCTCTTTAAAACCAGTGTCATGGGTGCCCCCATTATTAATTGTTTTTAAAAGAAATAGTTTAAATGTGCATTTAATAAAAAGCTATTAAACATCAGTATTAAAACTTGAAAACATAAACATAAAAACATCATTCTAAACAAGGGGTATTCAAACTCCGGCCCTCCAGCTGTGGTTAAACTACAAATCCCATTAGGCACTGCATGACTCTGACAGCCACAGGCATGAATCCCAGAGGTAGATGCATGATAGAATTTGTAGTTTCGCCACAGCTGGAGGGCCAGAGTTTGCCTACCCCTGTCCTAAACCATTATAGCATCCCCTTTACAATTTGTAAATTGACTGAAATGATTAAAAAGGAAGGTGGCAGTTTGCTCTACTCTATACCTTGTTTTTATAATGGCCTTTTAGAAAAGAAATAATGTGAAAAACAAATGCATGACTATACACCTAAAATGACTCTATCATTATAAAGCTCTGTGGCACAAACACAGGACCTACTGCACTTTTATAAGTCCCCTCTTCTCAGGAAAGCGGACGTTTACACTCACAAATCAAATTCTGCCAATGCATCCCTCCTATGTATGATGATTAATAATAACAGACATGTCAGGTGTAAAATGCGGTGATTTTGGAATACTTACACTTGCAGAGCAAGTGTAGGGACTGGAGAAGGGGCTGGTACCTGGGTTTTATGTGAAATATACCTCTCCGGGCAAGAACATTTTCCAACCTCCTCCACCTCTTCATGCTCATGAATTTATTGAGATGTCCTATGGACTCCTTACCTGCATAATATTCCTGGAATGTAAGGCTAAAAATAACCTTATTAAGAAAAGAAATATCCTCTCCCTTGCAGATTTCATTTTAAGCACAAATCAAAATAAATCTGCGGCTTCCAGTAGAGTCCAAAGTCAACGAAAAATGAACCTATGAAGGTAAGTTAATACGAACCAAGCTATTTCCCTTTTTTCAATGTGGAATGACTGATTCTTCCAGAGAATCAGCTTAAACAGCCAAAGTGTGAGACATCACAGTTTTCCCACTTATGTATTTGCTAATGACTAAAATTGACTTTCTAATTGTATTTTAAAAGCTGTGAAATTCTATTAATTTCTGAAGAACCAGGGTTGTTAACCTGCTCCCTCCTATGGCAAAGAGATGTAAAAATTCCCAGTGAATCTCAACACAGCTCGGTGCCTTTAGGGCTTGTTCACACCAAGTGCGTTCCAGGAGCAGAACAGAGCAGAGCAGTTACAGACCGGATCAAAACTGCGTCCAATGTATTCCAATGGTATTTTGGGCTCTAGTTCACACCGCAGCGTTCAGTTCCAGAGCATGTAAAAAAACTGCAGCAAGCCTTATTTTACCTGCTCTGAAACGCTCGGAACCCATGCAAATGCATCAAAAATGCATGCAAACGTCCAGAAAGCCCATTTTAAACTAAAAATAAATAAATATATATTTTTTCTTTGTACCAAAAACAGCCCGGAACGCATCAAAACCGCAGCAAAAAACGCGGTACAACACGCATGCAGATCTGGTTATACCAAATGCAGAAACGCATGCAGATCTGGTCTGCATTTGGTATAAACAAGCCCTTAAACAAGGAAGATGTGTATTTTTTTACTTCCCTCAACCTGGTAAAAAGATTACAGGCTAGTGCTTTTTACAGTGTAGGCTGCTCTGAATGGATAGAGGGGCCTGTGCAGTACAGCCAGGCTATGTCACTAAGCCAAAGTGTGTGTAGCAGATACGTGCATGTTTCTGAATTATCACTGCATTGTAACATTCCGTGTTGAATTCCCCAAGGGACCAAGTGCATGTAGCCATTTAATGCCACACTGGAGGAAGAGGAGGAATTCATTATCTAAATAATTCAGTTATGAATCATATATACTGTACATTGCTTGTATATCCTGCATGTAAAGCAAGCATTTTCTATGTAATATGATTATATGCAGAGATCTGACAACATAAATATGTTCTTTAAAGAAAAATTCTGGACAGTGAACTACTGGTTATATTAAGTAAACACTGCATTTAAGCTAGTCAGAGAGTCCACTGAATTAATTTTAAAAGGTGAAGGCAGAATTTACAGGTCTGTCATGGTCATCTTTTCTTTGTGTAGGAGCGTCTAATTTGCATTTGCACATCAGGTGTAATGGCACATGACATACATATAATTGCTGCAGGCAGGGCCGGATTTGCTCTCTCTGTTGCCCCAAGGCCAGGTTCCTCAATGAGCCCCCCTACCCACCTACCCCAAAATGTAGAAAATAACTACCCGCCAGGGCATTAGAAGATAGGAATTCCACACCCCTGCTGCCCCTCTACTCCCTGCTGCCCCGAGGCCAGGCCTTGGTTGGCCTTGTGGGAAATCTGGCCCTGGCTGCAGGTCAATGGCTAAGGGGTTCGTTTATAAATGTTCCACCCAGTGTGTATCCGGGTGGATGCCGTCCAGGTGGATGCCCTGCTGATCGGAACTGAAGGCGCCCATGTAAAAAGGGCCTAAAAGTTGGGGTTGGTTGGCTCAGACTTCAGGGGGACAGGGGGACTTGTGCTTGAAATAGAACACGGAGGTGTAAGATTGCACATCATATCTAACTAGGTCTTCCTTACTAAACCCCTAACTAATCCTCAAATATTATTTCCCAAGGTAACGCCAATTACCATCTGACCTGGAACAAGTATGCAGCAACAAAAATCAAAGTGCATTTAAAGTTTTTGATCTACATACATGTTTCCTGTCAGTGACTCATGAAATAATAAAGCCAATGGATCAACATGAGTGCCTGGTGACCAGTACTTTCAGAATGAGACATCAGTGATAACAGGTTACATATAAAATTTCACTCAGTACAGTCTTCCTTTAATTACATTTTTATCGAATGAGAACTTTGTCATGCATATTCTTAGCAGACGCTGAATCAGCATAAATCGGCTTTATTATGGTATGTAGCCCAGAGCTTTAGCTGGACAAGAGCTTAATTACTTTATTTATCTAGACAGGAATTATAACCACAGATAGAAAAGTATGGGCAGTTTGTATCACTTGTTCTCTATTTTAAAATAACCAATTTCTTAGTGACATTTTGGCTATTGCTGTAAAGGTATTCAGCAAATGTTAACATACACTATTGCATGGGGTCATTTGCTAAAGGATTTGAGAATCTTCACATTTTGTGAATATTCACTAAAATTACTCACTATACCTTCAGTAAATTAGCCTCCACAAGTATTATAGGTGTAGACCAGTCTTTTTCAGCCTTTTTTTCAGTTCTGGCACCTTTTTAAAGTATGCAAAATCTCAAGGCATCCCAATCTAAAATGTAAAAAATGACTTGTGGTTCCCCCCCAAATCTATGCCAGACCCTTGTCCTACACAGTGGTCCGGTATGAATTTCCAAGGGGGACTGATGTGAAGTTTCCACCTTCACATCAAATCCCCCATCACATCATAATCCCTCTTCACATCAGAGTCCATCCTTCCCTTAAGCCCCCTTTTAGTGAAAATTTAAATGCACCCCTGACAAAGCCAGAAGACACCCCAGGGTGCCATATCACACTGGTTTAGAAAGGCTTGTATGTACTAGTACTATAGGCAGCCATCATACTGAAGTATGGGTTATAAGAACTGGTGTAAAGGGAAAATTGGATTGTTGATAACAGTCAATTAATTTTCAGCTTTCATTTTATAACCTACATCAGAAATGTGTAAAGGAAATGTGTTTAGTTGATGTGGCCAACGGATCCCTAGGAATATATGAAGTTCCACAAAAAAAATGTTCTCAATGACATAAGGCTGTATTCACACCAAATGCATTAGAGTTGAGCAGGCCATTTTTTCCAGCGCCGCCCCAATGCAAGACAAGACAATTTGCCTTGTCACTAAAGGGCTCAGTTCCCACCATTTGTGGTGATGTGTACTGAAAAAAGTACTGCATGCTGTACTTTTTTGTAAACCAGTGGGCGGCGATGTGGTACAATTGCATTGCACTGTGTTGTGCCCATAGAACTTAAAAAGTACTAAAGCCAAACCTTTTGTTTGGCTTTAGTCCTCTTTTGGGTCACAGGAGTACATTTACTAATGTACTCCTGTGACCCAAACTCAGCATACAGTGCAGAACTGTGCTGCAGCCAAGATGGATCCTGGCAATATTGTCTGGATCCACCCCACTACCAGATTGAAAGCTGGCTCTGCTTCTCTAGAGCTAGAACCAGCTGTGCCCGCCCCCTCCCCTTTCTGTCCCTCCAATGAAGGCTGGAGAAATAGAGAGAGGGCAGGGGGAATCCCTGCAGAGGACAATGACTGAAAGTCACAGCTTGCTGAATGGGAAAGACTGTGATCTGAGAAATCAGCAGTTTGTGATCACTCAGTTCTCAGATTTATAGAGCCAGCGTGTGACAGCTGCAATCTCACATATCAGCTTAAAGTTTTGAGAAGAGTACATTTTTCCCCCCAATACTTCTCTTTTAACTACCTTACGTCCATGGCCGTTTGTGAACGGCCAGATGGACGTCTAATGTCACTCATTAAAGTTCTGACAAAAAAAAAAGGTAAACAGTACAATGCACTGGGATTGGCACATCAGCACTGTGACTGCTAACTCACACCAGCCGCTGGTGTAAATGCAGCCTTAAACCCATCATATTTTTATTATGTGTGATGGATACGTGTCTCAATGCTATTAATGATTAATTTAATTGAACTCAAAGGCGCCCAGTAATAAGATTGTCTCTACCCAGAAAATAATGGATGCCACTGTGTGTAGGCAGAGCATGCGCTTTGATCAGTCACATTCTGGCCTGTGCTTACTTACTTTCATTTCCCAAAATTGCTTCACAAAAGAGGTCTTAACTGTGCAGATGTGTGTAAATAAAGCCTCCCAGTATTTGTGGCTCATAGCAATCCATTTGCACGCCTGATTCTGATTCCCTTCTACAAAGGAGAATTGTTTATGATAATCCGGTGACAGACGCTATGAAAATTAACATTTGATTATCAGTTTGCAAATGATAAAGTCCCAGATGGCAGCATGTTAGTATCTTTCTAAAGCCTTCTGTACAACGGTAATGTTTCCTGTTCAAGTGCAAAATGTTTATTTTTATTTTTTTAAACACCATTTGTTTTCAATCATAGAGTCAATTAATCCCATAGCAAAAACACCTCTCATTACAAAAACAGAACTTAATAAGAAGACCTGCTGAGCTCGATGAATATTCCAAACTTAAATAGTTTCCTTCAAAATTCCACAGGGCACTGCAAGAAGTTGTTATAATGGGGAACCATGAGCTCTGTCTTGTAATAATTCTGTTTCCTCTATAGCACAAATAATATATTGCAATCAGAGTTAATTAGCTCTGCGATTGCCATGAAACATTGTTGTTTCATATACATTACCTTGTCTTTCTGTGAATGTCAATACTTTGACAGTTATATCAGGTTACATGGAATTAGGCAAACAAATTTAGCATTCGACTTGCCTAGAAGTTCTTACTTCAAAGTGTTTGCTGCTGACATATGTCTCCGGTAGGTATGTAAAGATTGAATGTAGCTCCTTTCCTGCTTCATATTATTCTTAGGTGTTCATTATTTGTTTCTTTATCCGGATTTCTGAATGCTCATATACAAAACTTTTACTAAGTTCAAATAAACACTTAAAGTATTTTATTTTTTGTTAAAGCTGAACTCCAGGCAAACAGTTACATACATAGATGAAATACATACAAAGGATCTTTTTTACCTGCCAAAAAGATTTGTATTTCTATCCATCCAATCCTGAGATTTACACCACTTTGCCACATAGCACAACCCTGTCTGGCTAGTCAGGAGAAGTGATTTATCCCTGCTACAGTTAAAGTTATATTAAAGTCAGAATGGTTTTAAACTATTTCAAATGCTGATTGATTCGCTTACATTGGATACTGCTTCTTAATGTTTAAAAGTTTTAGTTTCCTACAGAACCAACTGGTCCTCTGAGCACTGGTCCTGATATCCTATTTTAGGGTGGCTCCTCTCCCTTGCAGGGTCCTATGGGGCAACCCTTGTGTGTTCACCAGGAAGTAGCCCATTCCTCCTTAATGGCACAGGGAGAAATCGGCTACCTCCTGGTGATATTTGATAGGTGATATTTTGAGATGAGGCTGGTGACAGTAGCGTCACAAGGGGGTGCAGGGGTGTGGCCTGCACCAAGTGACACCATTTAGAGGGGGTGATACCAAAATGACTGACAGCCATTTTAGTGTCATCCCCTCTGAAAAGTCAGGCACTCAGTCATGGACTGAGAGCCCGGCTGTTGCACAAGAGAGGAGGGGACCCAGCAGCATACCTTATGCCGCCAGGTTAACATCCCCTCCTTTCTTTGTCGGCATCCAACACTAAGCTGGCAGGTAAGCTTGTGACATCATTGTGCACATGAGTGATGACGTCACGTGCGTGATGATGTCGCACATACGCGATGACATCTCAGCAGGGTGTCACCCAGCAGCTGCTCTTGGTGACACCACAGCTAGGGGCGCCCCTGGCCGGTGATGTCGCTTTGGGCAGAGTTGTAGATGTTTTCATATGCTATTGTTGGTATTTTTAATTTTAGTCATTGGGCAAGCAGGAAGGGATTGGTAGAGAGGGGTGGTGGACACTGAACTGTTGGTTAGGTGGATAAGTGTAGCAGCAGCATTCATAATAGACTGAAGGGGGGAATAGCCTGTGTCGTGGAAGGCCAACTAGGAGGAAGTTGCAATAGTCAAGGCAAGAGATTACGCAGGGCATGGCGTGGCACAGGTGCCTTCTGCTGTAGGATTACAATGCTCACTCACCGAATAGTATACTTGGATGAGTATCACTGTCCCCCAAAGCTGTTTGCTCCTGATTTGGATTACATAACACTTCAACCTTATTCACATCTCCATAACACAGGAGGGAAGTGTTCTTCAGTTCAGTACATACCAAAAGGGAAAAGATGAGTCAAGTTCATTGCTAGGATTTAAATACACTTTAAATTACTTTTTTACACAAGGAAAAGCCAATTTATTATTTGCTTGTGGATAGTACAAGAAGGATGTTAGGTCTTATTACTGTTTCACACAGTTAGGAAATATCGTTAATTAGATGATTTAACCCGCCTCCTTATGAAAGAAAGCTCAAGCTTATGTTTACAGCTTGTATTTAGGAAATGGGTTTTGGAACAGGATCAGTCAGTGCTTGGGCTGAACAGAAAAACACCATTATCCAACATGTACTGATTATTTCTTAAATAATTTTAGGAAACTATGCATTTATCTTCTGTGTTCTCCACACTAATCAAAGCCAAAGTCCTTGGCTGTGATCACAGCTAGGAAGACAAGTGCTCATTAACTGAACAGTTTGTCAAACTAAACATGGAAAGTCCATCACTAAATATACTCTAATTGGTGATCTAAAGAAACAAAATGTGATTTAATATCCCCTCAAAATAATTAAAACATCAAAGCGTGAGCACAAGCAAAAAAATTATAACATGCACAAGGTGACTCCTAGGCATGTGTCTCAATTTGTGGTTGAGGGGATACATGACTGTCAGTGGAGAAGTTTTCATGTTATAAAGTTTATTCATATCAAGTAATAAAATAATAAATGAAAACTTGATGTTTGTATTGTGCATTTGATATGTTTATGTGACTGGTTACATCTACGCATGAATGTACTGTATGTGAATATGCGCCTTCAAGTTGGTCTGTTTCCAGCAGTGCAGAGCTGTTTACATCCCTTCCATTTTGAATGTCTGTGTGCCTTCCTGAAGCCGGACAGTTAACACCCCTAATATATATGTGCTGCGGATATTCTTAATTTAAATGGAAGACCTGTTACCAGTCAACCTGTTGATGATCTTCGGGTGAATGAATAAAGCGTGAGGGGGCACATTGAGGAAGAGGTGCATTAAAAGTACTAACTGTACTCACAAACATCTTCTTCTCAGGTCTTCCTGCCCACTTTTATTTAAAAGGTCACATAAGATTTTCCCTCACAGCGGTTTCTCCAACAAATTAACACAAACTTCAGCTTTGTCTCTCAGTAAAAAAACATTTTGCAAAGTCTCACAGACTTCAGGTTGTCACTTTACCAAAACCTCTCCCACACAGGCTGTATCCAGCAGACTTGACACACAGGCTGGTTGTCATTGACTCGCCACACAGGCTAGTTCCAGAATGGAGACCTTCTGACTGCTTGACAATCAGCACCTCCCGTCTCCCAGGTGGTACCCTGAACATTAGCCAGCAGCCTTTTCATAAGGATTGTGCAATCATTGGGTGCTGGTTACTACTAAAGTACGGACCCAGGAATGGAGATTTCATCCCTCCCAATTCCCTTTGAAATCTCCCAGTTCCAGGATCCCAACTATAATCCAGAAAGAACTGAAAATCCAGCTCTTTGCTGATGAAAGTACTTGATGCGTGAAACCGCTCGGCCCCACTGGCTGAGTGTCCTGGGTGGCTATGATGCCACATTATACCGTGGTATTGCCATGCAATGCCACAATAGAAAAAGTACAGTTATGTTTCAAGGAAAGCCGTTAATCAATATGTGTGTATTTCTTGCTTTGGAAATAATTTAACACTTTTAAGGGTCCAAAGGAAAAGGACATTGCCTCTGAGAGCAAGTATACACTTTCCTATAGGGGGCCAACATACTGATGGGCACCATGTCCATAATGGACTTTCTGTATGTCATTTTCTATGATAATGCAAGGCAAAAATGACTCATTTTCTCTCCCGTGAGCTGAACCTGAAAAAATCAGTCAGTGAACAGCATGATAGAGAAATCTCCACTGATGACTATTGCATTTTAATATGAGCATTCTCTGTGGCACTCTTCATACTGCATTGATGGCCATTCTGTGTGACACTTTAATTGTAGCGCTTGTTCTTAATTGGTGCCCCAGTCAGTGCTGCAATTAAATGTGCCATTTTAACTGGGTTTGTATAAAATTACAATTTCTTTCTAAATAATTTATGACTACTTGCTTACTTTTTACTACAGTTGCAAAAAAAATGCAAAAGACCATTTTAATACAAAGCATACAATAAACATATTTGCTTCTGGACCATTTGAGGACAATAGGAATGATTAAGATTGGAGATAGGTGAATTTGGCAGCCCCTCATACAAAGACTATTAGGCTATTGTAAAACAGCTAGCATCTGAAGGCTATATCCGCTAATCCCTTTGCTGTCCTGACAATCAGTTATTGTAACTTGGCACGCACATACTTAACACTGTCTTGCCAAATACAAAAACCTAATACTATTTGCAATGTAATTTGTGCAGCTAGATGGTTTTTGAAATGCATTAAATACAGTTAAAATACTCTGTAAGACATTTACCATGCTAATAGCTTGGAATAGCATTATAGCATTGTTAAGGAACCAATGTTTTGTACCATTTTAATAATCTCCTGCCATAGAGGTTAAAGGGCAGACCCCACCTCTCTCTTGTGGACTTATATTTGGGCAGTGCTCATGTAACTAATTGGATCAAACGTCCTTCTTGATTTGGAAGCTGCCAAGGAAGATTATAGAGAGCATGTGTTTTGAATTTCTCTGTTTAGTCTGGTCTACTTTTCCTATTCAGTCACATCATTTTAAAGACAAGACCACCAAGAGTTCCAGGGTGGGTTACATAGAATGGTATTAGTGTTTAGCTCACAGACAGTATTAGGTTAAGGTGTGGCATATGCATTTTATAGGTCATTTACATGAAAGCAGAAAATAAATTAAGCTTTATTATCACATATTTACACAGTGCCATTTTCAATTTTTTATGTGTAATATGTTTGGTGTACCTTTTGTTAACTTGACACTAAACTCAGAAGGAAAATCTTAAAATGCATTTCAAGTACCTTAACTATTAACAAAAATGTATCTTATTTGTGTATAACTCGGCTGTAGATCCTCAAATCATCTCTGAATTGGTGCTGGCACTGTCCTTCCTTCTGGAGGGTGTCTACTTTTGTTCCCCATGGTCCCTGTGTGTGTTGTAAAGTAGCCCTTGATCCAAGCTCGCTCCTGTGATGGACTATAATTGCAATACAAATTAGTAAGCTAAATGTGAGATTGTAGTCCATCACAGGAGTGAGCTTGGAGCAGTGACTACTTTACAACAGACACAGAGACCATGGATAAAAAAAGTAGCCACCCTCCAGAAAAAAGGTCAGTGTCAGCGTGAATTCATAGATGATTTGGGGATCTACAGGCGAGTGATACACAAATAAGATAAAAAATTTTAATAGTTATTGTACTTGAATGCATTTTAAGATTTAACTCTTGAGTTTAGTGCCACTTTAATTTTCATTCTTTTCATAATTATTCACTTGCTTGTATTCTTGTCCCCATGTCCTCTTTTCAAAAGTTAACCATTGCCATGGGTGTCAATTTAGATTCCTAAAATTTCAACAATTAATGTATTTATATCACGAGCTACTCATTTACATCCACATTTACATTAGGGATGCACCGATACCGGTATCGAGTACGAGTACCGATATTTTTTTTCCACTACTCGCCGATACCAAATACGGCTACTGGAAGTCCCATTAAGGAAGCCAGGCAGCTTGTAGTGACTCGCCACCAGGCTTCCTGATTAGCCAGGGAGCCGGGCGGTGTGTAAAGACTCGGCTAGATGATTAGCAGAGTAATTAAGGAAGCATAGAGCCGGCTTCCCGACCAATCAGGAAGCCGGGCAGCGTGTAATGACTCGCTGCCCAGCTTCCTGATCCCGGAAGTATCGTGCTAGGCATTGGAGCATTTGGGCGCATACGAGTACTCACCCAAATACTCGGCCCTGATACCGATACTAGTATCGGTTCATCCCTAATTTACATAATATCAGAATGAATGCCTCTGAGATCGTGTAAATACCTGTCATAAGCTTCTCCCCAGATGTATACTCTGGAGCATTGTGCTATCATGAGACATCTCTAATCATAGTCCATCGGCCAGGGACTGATCAATGTCCTGATCCTATGATCATAGTGGCACGTAGTCGCAGACAACAACAGTAAGAGAAAATAATATTTAAAAAATACTGTATGGTGCTAATTGAGGTGGTTTATTGAATTTCATTGTGTTTAACCTAATTTTTTACACCAGCGGATGTCTGTTATTTTTTTAAGGGGTAAAATTATTTTTTAGGAGAAGAAAGAAAATATTAACTGCCTCCGGGCCGGCCGTAGTAAAAAAACGGCCGGCCAGGAGCTCTCTCGATCTGAGCGGGCATCTCTAGACGTCCGCTCAGACACGCCACCAGGCGCGCGCGAGACTCTGGGAGCTGTGCCCAGAAAGGGGAGGCAGAGGGCAAAGAACTAGTCACCAGTATTGCCTGTGTCCTCCCTGCAGCTAATCTTTTCCCATAACTGACTTACCGTGCCTTGTTCTGCACTATGTCTCTGTGTGGAGATGGCCATATTGATAGAGGCAGGGCTTTGCTTCCAAATGTCAGAACCTCTGGCAAGAAGAACAGTGGACAGCACAGTAATTACATCACCAAATCTCACTCCAAATCTGCTGAGAGTAGCAGCTGTACCTTCAACCTCAGGCTGTAGATATATGGGCTTTAGGTTCAAGAGAGCCTAGGCACATTCACTCACCATAAAGTGGTGAGATTTAAAGAAGACCTCAAGACATAAGGTACTTTATTTCAATAGAGTTACAGAGATATGTATATATACATGTATTGCAAGGATTTCCTAAAATGTTCCAGGGCTGCCATGGATACAGCACATTTGCTTGTAGCGGTATGGAGTTCCAGTTTAATATTGGTGATGTAGTGGTGCTCTATCTGTGAGCTTGTTTTATAGAGTGACATCATAGTATTGCAGGTTTGGTTTCTTGGCCTGTTGGCACAGAAGGAAATGCTCATAATAAAAGGCAGGGCTTTCATCTTGTTTTGCATTTCAAACAAATTTGTCAGCCTTGGGCTACGCTGAATATTAAATCTTCCTGCTTTTAACTATTTGTTGACAGTTGATTAGCATCACATTGATTTCAATGTGCTGCACATGAGATGACTGTACATCTCGCTAGTGTATACTCAAGCTGGCCATATACTAATAGTATAATAATAAATTCCACCATCCATACCAAACAGAGTGGCTTTAGGAATTCTCCCCCGCTGGGCTTTTGTAATCCGACAATCGGTCCTGCCACTGTCAGAATACCCAAACATTGACCATAGTCAGTTGACAATTTTTGGCCTGGTAAACAACGTTTGTGGAGCCGCAGCTACAACAGTGTTTTACAGCGATCTTCTCGGTCCTGTAACAGCCACTGCGCTGAATGACTTCCCCTCTGCTGTTAAAACACAGCAGGTTGCTCACACGGCACAGTGGCCATTCAGCGAATACCTAGTATTTTTATGAATGAAAAGTAGACTGTTCTCTGCCATGATATCACCACACCTCAGCCAATCAGAGGACACATAGGGGTCTATTCACTAAGCTGCCGTAGGCAGCCGAGTGAATGACCGCCCTAAAGCGAAGAGAACGCTGTTCGGCTATTCACTTCATGCTGGTAAGGCTGATTTCAGCCGTATATCGGCTTAAATCAGCCGTACATCGGGTGGATATCGGGTCGGCCGAACATGCTCAGCGTGTTCGGCCAACCCGAAGTGCAGAAGGAGTTCGACTCAGCTGATCCAACATCTGGATCGGCTAAGCCGAACCTCCGGCAGGCTACTCGCTGCTGTTCGGTCTATTCTTATAGATGCCGAACAGCAGTAAACGGCTGTTCTGCTCGGTCCCTCTGTGGTACCGAGCAGAACAGAAAAATTGTTTTAAAAAAAAATAGAAAAAGATTGTACGGAGCTAGCAGTGACAGCTAGCTCTGCCCAACTGTTTTCTATTGGCTGGCGGTTCTGCTGCCGTAAAAAAAAAGAAAGAAAAAAACTCTCCCGGGCGCTCCAGGAGAGAAACACTGCTTTTTCTTTTTTTTTTTCTTTATTCTGACATGGCGCCATGTCAGAATAGAAAACAAATAAATACATTTTTGGCCATAGGAATGCATTACTAGATTCCTGTTGGCTATTTCAATTTGCAATAGCCAATAGCAAACTAGCTATTGTACCCGCTAGGGTGGGTGCTATACTAGTTTTCTATTGGCTATTGCAAATTGAAATAGCCAGTAGGAATCTAGCAATGCATTCCTATGGCCAAAAACGTATTTATTTTTTTTTCTATTCTGACACGGCTCTGTGTCAGAATAAAGAAAAAAAAAAAGAAAAAGCAGTGTTTCTCTCCTTGGCGGCCGGGAGAGTTAGGCTGTCTGGAGATCAGTGTCCCTGGTTAGCTGGTAATCAGGGACGCTGTCAGAAGCAGGCTGTCGGTCGGCTGAGCCACTCTGCCAAGTTCGGGAGCTGTACGGGCTTTAGTGAATAGCCCCTACAGCAGCCCTTCGGTTCTACTGAACCGAAGGGGTCCTGGGGCCGAAGCTAGCCGAAGGATCAGTCGAAACTATGGCTAGATCCTTCGGCTGCTTCGTGAATAGACCCCATAGTATAAACTGTGAAAAATACTAAGCATTTGCTGAATGGCCGCTGTGCAGAACGAGTTTACCCCGGGCCCCCGATGTTTTAACAGCAGAGGAAAAGTTGCTCAGCACAGCATCTGTTCCAGAACACGGAAGATCACTCTAATAGGTACAACTACTACAGTGTTCTACATGTTCCCTGTGGCCCTGCCAGTGATCATTTATATAAACGTATATTTTGACAAGCTGGAGCAATATAAGAATACACGCTGTATACGTTTTGAGTTCAGCTTTAAGGTTTAGTTATGGAGACTTGTGAGAAAAGAGCATTGATGAATCAATATTTTGCTATGATAAAGACATCTGTTTATTTGAAATCACTTGCACATGTGATACCTCCACTCATTATTTATACTAGTACCTTATATGCCTCTCTTCACAGAACAACAAAGAAGCAGAACATGTATAGTGTTTGCAGCATGCTGTTAGAATCAATTGTAGCTTCACAAAGTTTAAACTATAAAGAGAGATAAAGAGACAATTAATCACTTTAGTTTCTGACGCATTAGGTGGATGATAAAAGTTACTGGTAATAGTGATACTTACCACTCAATGTAATCAGTTAAACAGTTTTTTAAAATATACAGCAAAATATAAAAATGGCAACAGAATACTTTTTTTGCAGTACTGACCTAAAAACAGTGCAACAATATGAAAAATTACAGATTGCCTTGCAAATTCAGGAAATTAAAATATAAAATATGAATTAGAAGCTTCTCCAGTCAGACGATATGCAGTAATTGGATATTTAGGGCCTATTTATAGCACAGAGCATATTGTATACTACTATCTGCTCTCCAATGAACAGCCCAATTTTACTCCACAATATGGACTGCATTTTATGACCCATTCATAAAATGCAGGCTGCAGTGTTAAGCCTGCAGTCTCCCACAGCGTTTTCCTGCTTTTAGGTATAGAAAGAACACTGATTGGTGGAGAGGCCGATTTTAAAATTCCTTTTTTTTGCTATTGTGAATGGCATTCTACTTCGGAGTTCCAAGTGGAAAGCCATACATATTTGTAGGGCACACCCCTGTGCTTTATAAATCTGCAGTTTTTTCGAAAGCAGTTTCATGGTCATGGCAAGGTCATTATACTGCTTTATACATGGGGACCATAGTCTTCTCCGGGCTGATGTAAGTCACTTGAACCTTAGATGGCCTGTTTCCTGCTGCCTATTGACAAATCCTTCTGCTAGGCACATGACATACAACTGATATCACATTCAGTATTTTTGAGTCTATACCTGTAACATGCATGATGTAAATGAGTGTCAGAGCACCATAGCTCTTTGCTTGTTTCACAGCCAGGGAACTACAATTAGCAAAGCGGAGGTCAGCAATAGCAGCTTACATTATTCTCTCATGACAGAGTCCCTTTAATGAAGATGTTTAATGATTTTGTATTCATTTTGTGTCCTTATTTATTATGTTTAGGACTAAAAAAAAAAGATTTAAGGCTATATTCACACAATAACGCACGCATCAACGCATATTGATGTGTGTTATGACATGTATTGACAGTCTATACAAAGTGCATTGCAACAAATGTTGACATGCATTTCCATAAATTTCACAAGAATTTTGAAAATGTACTAGGATGAAAATTACATAGGTGTGACTAGGCCCCAAATCATTTCTTTCTTTTTTTAATCAAGTTAATCTAACATATTGTATATACATTTTTCATATTTACATTTCCAGACTGCAGGTGGAGCTCTAGGAGCCTTTTCATATGTTTACTATGTTTACATTGTGACGACATGGTGATCAGTTTATGTGTATTGGTTAAGTTAAATGTGTATTGGTATTTAGTTATGTTTGAGTGCGTTATGCTATCAGCCCCATCCCTCGTTATCTCCCATTGTACTCTGAGGGAGCTCAGAACAATGACATTCTGGCCAGGCTCCTGCTATGGCCGTCTGGAGTTCGTTAGCAGGTGGACACCTGTGGTGTTGAGCAGACCGATGGTCTGGGAGGGGAGGGGGGATGTGATGGGATTATATTCTGATTTCATCACTTGCTGTATATAAGTTTGTGCAGTTGCTCAATAAATGAGAGTTTGTTTTCCCTACACTCGAGCCTTGGCTAGTGACTGGGGAAACTGGGAGCTACAGATCAGCGGGTTCCAATATCTCCTCAGCAAGGAAGAAGACAGCGGCGGACATACTCATCCTGAGTACGGGGGTCCGTCACATACATGTCTGTTTTTAGCTGCTGTAGTAAAAAAAAGGCAATGGATTATGGAGCCTAATAAATCAAGCTCAAGTCATAGGAGTACCTTTTAGCCTTCCTTACTCTTCCCTGCCTTCCCTGGTCAGAGGAGTAACTTATGTCCTCCTTCTCCCTCCTTGCCTTCGCTGGCCAGAGGAGTAACTTATGTCCCTCCTTCCCCCTTCTTGTCTTCCCTGGTTGGAGGAGTAATACATGTCCCTTCTTCCTCCTCCCTGCCTGCCCTGGTCAGCGGAGTAACTGATGTCCCTCCTTCCCCTCCTTCCCCCTCCTTCCCTTCTCTGGTCAGAGGAGTAAATTATGTCCCTCCTTCCCCCTCCATGCCTTACCTGGTCAGAGGGCGCCATATGAAATTTCAATTAGAGAAAGAGTGTCTAAAAGCTAACAGCTTTGGCTGTGCTCTCTGTTTAGAAAACCCATAGTGCTCAGTGGCATTAGTGTGACGTGTACATCCTGTACTTAATATTTATTTGCGAACAAATATTTTATATAAATAATACAAAACTCCAATTTAAAAATGTAAATATTTAAAGAAACTGACCACAAATGATCACAGTTTACCTTTAATACAAAACTCCTGCCTCCCAGATGTGGATGTATAGTGATGTTCTCAGCATTTTTCATCTATTTTATTTTAAGCATGGCACAAAGTGGTGACCCCTAATTCTTTACGAGAATGTTCTATGGTTGCTATGTTCTGACACTGGCCAGTACTTATTCTGCTTAATACAGACATCCAGGCATCTTTCACTGTAGCTACATCATGAAGATTGATACCTACCATCCCGCTGGATTCATGGAAATAGAGGAGGTCTAATGAAACACTTAATGAGGTTTCATGCCCAAATGCTTCTGCATATTATATGTAATGATAAATCTCTCTCTTCTATGTGTATACAAGTATACTTAGAAAATAAATCACAGTATAGGGAATAGCACCTACCATTTTATAGTAGCAGTTACGGCTGAGAAAATGATATTATTTGTATCTGATGGTGCTTGTGCTCTGCAGGCAGAAATAAAATAATATCACAGGAGCAGCATCCGGGGAATGGACTGGAGAAATGTAATGTAGCTTTCAAAGGGTCACTTCTCAGCTCATCGACTGCTTGGATGTGAACGTGAAAGAGGCTTGTAGCTTGTCACAGAAATAAAATTCTTGAGCTACTCTACAAAACTTTTATATTACTTTTTTATAGCATTATTTCAAACAGTTAAGTAACCAGATGCACATTCATATGTATTTGTCAGTACTTGTTTTTGTTGAGCTGTCTTGTGTTATCAGCTGCATTGTACTTTTCATGATCAAAGATGCAGGTTAAAAGAACAATCAATTAATCTATACCAAGCAGGCTAGAAGATTAGTAGACATAACCCTGTGCCATATCAAGTACGGATAAAACTGGCCACATACCAGTAGAATTTTGTGTGAAATTTGTTTTTGTAACATTCGTTCAATTTTTCAATAGTTATTATTATCAATAGAAAATCGAAGGAGCAGGATGGAATATTTTTCTCAAAAGAACAGAAATGTGGTTCTCGTTTAGGAAACTCCATTCATTTCAAAATTGAATGTTACATAGTATTTGAGGTTGAATAAAGACATTAGTCCATCAAGTCCAACCTAGTGTTAAAATAAAACAAGATTTTGAGCAACATTCGTCAAGTCTCTAATGGCATTATTGAATGTTCTGATGGGATTTATATAAACAGTCACACGAAAATGTACCAAGCTGTATGGCCAGCTTAAGGCCAGAACTATAGTGTTCTTAGTCAGTCTTTCCCAAGCAGGTGCTGCGACACTCTGGGGTGCCTGCTGGCTTTGTCACGTGTAACTTCACATTTTGGCACAATGTCATGCATTTCCATTGTACAATCGAGCCGGCCAACAGCACCATGGAAACGCATGATGCTAATCCAGGACAGACTGCATGCAGGACCTCCCCCAGCATTCAGAAGAGCACATAAGTCCACCTCCATCTTGACCAGCTCCCTGTCCCTCCCTCTTCCATGCTGCCACAGCCACACTGTGTTACAGATTTGAAGGTAGTACTCTCATGTGAAAGGGGACTGAGGATGTGAAAAGGGCTCCTGATGTGAAGGGGGGAATTCCACATATTTTTAGTTTAGTTTTTTTGTGTGGGGTCCCCGCTTAAAGGAGAAATCCAGCAATTACAAAACTAACCCGTGCAATGGGGCTACTCTCACAATGCAAGGGTTAAGTGCTTGTTTTGGTTTAGGGGCTCAAATAAAGAAAATTGACTCACCTGATCCTGCGGTCCCTCAGCCTCTTCTCCACTGGGCTCAGGTGAGTATATCTTCTTTATTTTTATCCCTACACCACATCAAGCACTTAACCCTTGCATTGCAGGGGTAGCCCCAGTGCAAAGGTAAGTTTTATAAAATCCTGGAGTTCGTCTTTAAAATTCACACCAGACACCTATTTAAGATAAGGGTCCTGTATAGAGTTTGGAGGGAACTATACAATGTAATTTTTAAATTTTTTAAATTTGGGGTGCCTTGAGATTTTTCATACTTTAAAAAGGGTGCCATGACTCAAGAGTTGAGAAACATTGCTCTAACGCAACCATGGGCACTGCTGTATAACAATGCACTAACATTTTTAGTTACTAACCTATACTCCAGGGCAGGTTCTTTCTTTAAAAGCACATAGAGGCTAACAAGTACACACAGATTTAACTGCTACAATTGAGTAAACATCAAGAGAAACCAGCGTGTAACATACTTGACAATTAATTATTTAATTCACAAATCATCAAACATAAAATAAAAAAAAAACAAAGGCAGGCTGTAGTATACATTACTTGAGGGTGGCAGCAGCATGGAGAGATAACTGGTCTTGTAGCCTGAGAGCTGGATATGGTGACATATAGCACATTGGAACAGTGGGATAGCAGCAAATGTTTAGTTTATCATTTGAGTACTAGGGCTGTATTCCAATATCATGCTGCACTAAGCATACCTGAATGATGGCACTCCCATGTGCAAGCTTGGCCCCTATAGCATTCAATTCATGTAGTAAAAACAAATACTATAATGTGCATTTGGAGCAAATATAGCCAAAAACAGGTGGAAAGAGAAATGTTTTTATGTTCGTTGACTAAGTTTAATCTTCAGTTTCCTCATAACATCCCCTGTATACATTTCCTCCTATTGAACATTTTAGCCACAAATGTCCAGAGGTGGCCAAAGAGGGAAACAAAATAAACAAATTATCACAGTTTGTAAATTTGAATGACTTGGTTTTACCCCTATTACCTTGCTGACTTGTTGCTCGGAAATATACAAGTCAATTATCATACTACAGGGTACTGCAGCCTTTTATCTGACCCTGCTGTTCTGTGCTGCTGTGAGGTGTAAACCACCAGTTCTCAGTAATTAACCATGAGCCAGAAGAGAAAGGAAACCACTGCTTACTATCGGCACCACAGAGGCAGAAACAGAGAATTTCATGTAGCCTCAGGTTTACTGCACTGTGCATCCTTTATTTTAAACTGCAAATACAGAGCCAAGAGTGCGGATTAAAATCCTTCTGCACCGCCGATTACTCTTGTATATCTTTCACACAGTTATCTTCCCTACTGGTTCAACTGCACATCTGATTTTCAGTTTATTCTCCTTCCTGTTTAATTGTTTATTATTTTGGTTCATGATTTGTGAAAGAAAAGATTGGGATTTTCTGTCCTTGTTTTCTTCTTTTTAAAGATGCCTGGATTCCGTCAATCAGCTACAAAGTTAATGTGACCATAAGCTAACACAATTCTTACAAGAAACAAATCCTGGAACAGACCTAAAAGTATAAAGCTGGCCATACACTGTATTAATTCATTAAGAACTGGCAGAAATTCGTTCAGTGAGTGGTCCTGCCTGCAGCATTCCGTTCAACATCCTTCGAAGGAGCCCGGTTAGAACTATTTCAGACGAAATGTGATGGCAGCCAGTCAGCCGCCATCACTGTTTGGGTATTCTGACAGTAGAGGGTGTACAACAGTCCAGTGGGAGTTTCGCCCATCAATGCCATTTAGCGTGGATGGAGAAATCTATTATATTTTTTTGTTCAGCCTGCAGCTTGAATGAAGAAAATAGACAATGTATGGCCAATATAAGCAACTAAGCAGGTTTCACACAAATCTGAAAAGATCAGCCAGAGAACCCATATTACCTTGCTGACTTGTTGCTTGGAAATATACAAGTCAATTATCATACTACAGGGTACTGCAGCCTTTTATCTGACCCTGCTGTTCTGTGCTGCTGTGAGGTGTAAAACACCACCAGTTCTCAGTAATTAACCATGAGCCAGAAGAAAAAGGAAACCACTGCTTACCATCAGCACCATAGAGGCAGAAACAGAGAATTTCATGTAGCCTCAGGTTTATTGCACTGTGCATCCTTTATGTTTAACTGCAAATACAGAGCCAAGAGTGCGGATTAAAATCCTTCTGCACCGCCGATTACTCTTGTATATCTTTCACACAGTTATCTTCCCTCCTGGTTCAACTGCACATCTGATTTTCAGTTTATTCTCCTTCATGTTTAAATGTTTATTATTTTGGTTTATTATTTTGAAAAAAAAGATTGGGATTTTCTGTCCTTGTTTTCTTCTTTTTAAAGATGCCTGGATTCCGTCAATCAGCTACAAAGTTAATGTGACCATAAGCTAACACAATTCTTACAAGAAACAAATCCTGGAACAGACCTAAAAGTATAAAGCTGGCCATACACTGTATTAATTCATTAAGAACTGGCAGAAATGTGTTCAGTGAGAGGTCCTGCCTGCAGCATTCCGTTCGACATCCTTCGAAGGAGCCCGGTTAGAACAATTTCAGACGAAATGTGATGGCAGCCACTCAGCTGCCATCACTGTTTGGGTATTCTGACAGTGGTGGGTGTACAACAGTCCAGCGGGAGTTTCGCCCATCAATGCCATTTAGCGTGAATGGAGAAATCTATTATATTTTTTTGTTCAGCCTGCAGCTTGAATGAAGAAAATAGACAATGTATGGCCAATATAAGCAACTAAACAGGTTTCACACAAATCTGAAAAGACTGCGGGGAGATTTATTAAAAGTGTCTGAGACAAGCATTAGAGTTGATTTACTAAAGGCAAATAGAATGTTCCCTTTGCAATTGAATTTACCCTTTGCTCAGTAAATGTGGTGAAAATTCACTTTGCAATGAATACCCAATCATGTGCAGGGAATTTTAAAAAAAACAACAAACATTATTTTTGCTTACACTTGATTGGACTATGGAAGTCAGCAGAGCTTCACATCATTCACTAAGATTAGTAAAAATTCCCTTGAAAAGTGAGCAACCTATTTGCTTTAAACCCCCTTTTCTGAACTTCGTCTCAACTTAAGTGCAGCCAATCAGCTTTTAAATTTTAACTTCTAAGGCATATATTAAAAAACTGAAAGATAGAAGCCAGTTGGTTGCCAACCACACCAGTTGAGATAGTACTGGTCTCAGACACTTTTTGTTATCTCTACTGTGTGTTCACTGATGTTGATGAAATGATTCATGACAAATTTGGAACAAACTCTCCCAAAATAAAAGTAAAACTATTAAACTTACCCTAAGCAAAGACAATGATATTGCTAGAACCCAAGAAACTGTGCCGACACAATTAAATGAGGTAGCCAAGGAACCCACAGCAGCACAGTATTTAATAATTGCCATACTGGTGCTTGCCATGTTTGACAGTTTGAAAACTGGACAGACTGGAAACCCATTGTGAAAGCAAAAGTGGGAAGTGTCATTGCTGACCTCCTTCCGAAAGCTGTTGGCTTCAAAACTTTGGAAATCAGGGACCTAAAAATGGCTTGCAGACAAGGAAAGTCAGAACTCTTGTGAAATACTGCACTGGGGGATAGAACTTGGCTAGAGCTTCAGGTGTAAGGTCAGGGCAGTATGACAATGTTAAGCTAAGAGAGACAAGAGCCTTGAATTCAGTTTACTAAGGGTAAAGCATTCCATATGTCCATTACCTTTGTATGTCTTCAATTAACCATTTATTGAACAGATCTTATGCACATAATAGTATTGATTTGTATGTGTATTTGTATTTAAATCTATCAATTCACACAGGATTCACTTCTTACAATACCAATACATTCTGGCTTGCATTATAAGGACACGATAATGTGTGCACGTTTTTTAAATCTGAAGCTTTTAGTAAAATAATACTTGTCCATACTGCCATGAGGGTCCTTGTGCAGAAACCTATAGGGTGACAACCTTCTGTCCCTGTCTACCAATTGTTCTTTTGGATCGTAACCCTGTCACATGGGTTTCCAATGGAGATTACAAGTGGCTATTTCAACACACATCATCTCCATCAAGAAACCTGCCCCGAGAAATGCCTTGCAGCCGCCACTGGAAATGCATGCATACAGACAGGACGTGGCTGCCAAAAAATCAGCAGGACTGAGATGTAACAAAGGATACAAAAGAGCTTGATCTCTTGATCTTTGTAAACAAAAGGCTGTTTACACCAGACAAGAAAGCAGTCTCTGAAGAACATATGAAATAGAGGCTAAAACATTCATATTAATACGCAATATTTGATGTTTTCAAGGGAAGAAAATATGTTTTAAAATGGTATTTTTTTAATGTTGACCATGATAAAAAAAAGAAATAATACTTGTATGCAACTATTACATGCTCCAGCTAACTAAGAAGTTCTATGAGTTGTCTATTGAGCAGGGCACAAAATGTTGCTGTTCCAAAGATAAATTAACCATTGGTGAGAAATAAAAGCATTTAATAGTTAGTGTGTTAGGATCGTGGTGTGAGCCCGAAGTGACGAGGAGGACCTCCCTTGCAACCCCGTCTGATGACCACTGGGGTTGAGAACAGTAGGTTCAGGCAGGGGATGCACGAGTGCCGGATGCGGATCTTGAGGCCACAAGGTCTACTTGATGACCTAGCAGAATGGCCGTCGTGCTAGAAGGATACAGCAAAAGGGAGAGTGAGAGACAAGCCGGGTCAAATAACGTGCGGGCAGCAGAGTACCGGGGGTTAACCAGAGAAGGGTCAATGGACAAGCCGGGTCAATAACGTGCGGGCAGCAGAGTACCAGGGGTTAACCAGAGAAGGGTCAATGGACAAGCCGGGTCAATATCGTGCAGGCAGCAGAGTACCAGGGGTTAACCAGAGAAGGGTCAATGGACAAGCCGGGTCAATATTTAGGAAGGCACTGGAGACAGGAATCACAATGGGGAAGAGCAGGAACAAGGCAAGGCAAGGCAAGGCACAAGGGAACAGGCAAAAGCACCACAGAACCCTCCAGTGCTGGCTGAAGATCACCCAGCACTGAATGGGCGTCCTGCGGCGTCTTATATAGCCCGAGGACGTGCTACTGCGCATGCGCCGGCGTGGTGACGTCACCGCGCCGTATTGCCGCGATGACGTCACGCCGCGCGGGACGTGACCCGCTGGGCCGTCTTCCATTTGCGCCTGCGAGGCCGGGACGTGCCGGTGGACGCCCTCTATGTCTGCGTCCCTGCAGAGGGACTCGGCATCTTCCCCGGGCAGGTACCTGACATAGTGTATGTAAACCCAACCAAGGAACTTTTCTTATCTGCTCCTTTTTGGTCTGTTAAATATATAATCAATGTATTATATTTGTTTGATGAGTACAAAAAAATATGTTGTTCGTGCTAAAATTCTTGTGAATATGTAACTTCAAATGTGCTCCCTGCTTCTGCTGGTATCAGTTAGCATTGTTTCCAATTTTCTTTGTGGACTACAGAACCACTCTCTCCCCCAAGTTATGAAGAAGAGATGAGGAGGAGGTTTTCTGTAGTGAGCATTATCACCTAAGAACAGGAAATGTGTTACTAGCAGGATCAGCAGGTTAAAATACAGGAAATAAAGCCTAAAAAAATAAAACGAATGCAGCCACCAAGGACTGGTAAGCTGCAATATATTGCATGCTTGTTCTTGGGTACGCTTTAAATAACCGAAAAAATATCGACTCAATGCCTATGCAACATTTGTGTTTGTCAACTGAGCATTTTACTGAGATAAATAATTTGAGATAAATAATGAAAACAGGTAAAATAATGTTTTTGGCTTACCCCATTGAGACTCATTTATAAAATGTGACTGTATCGCCCATAGCAAACAATGAAGAATATTTATTTTCAGGGGGGAATCCTACTGTTTACTGTACCCCAGAGGGCTTGTATGGAGGCATTGTGAAAAGTTGACCACAAGCCTTTCTGAAACTCGTATTTAACTATGGGGAATGCAGACACTGTGCTTTATTGTATACTTGATACAAATCCTATATTTATTTAATTTTAAATATACCACACGCATCGACCTTGCCTAACGAATCATGAAATGTTTTTCATGTTATTTTCTATAGGTAAGATATCGTCATTGTAGTTTCTTTGGTTTGCCCACCTGCTGTGGACATTATGCAGGGTTCAAACTCCATGCTGGATTTTTTAATTCATTTAGTTTGTCATCAAAAATAAACTTTAAGAGGTGCTAAAAATGGCCTAACAATTTCCTGCATCGCTCTGGATCTTTACTGGTGACGCACCGTACATTTGTATGAGTTCCTCAGTTTGCACACCTGATGTGCCCATTATGGGGAGAGTCCCCACTATGTCTGTTGGATTTTTTTAAGTAGTGTAGTTTCTCAGTAATAATAAACTTTAGATAGAAGGTGCTCTGAAATTTAATATTTTATTGAAAGATGTTTCTTTTGCTTTGGTATAAAATTATAAAATGATATCTGTGCTGTAAAATGCACGCTACATATATACTCTCCTTGCTGTCAACTATCCCCTGTAAAAATTATGCACAATGAGAACACGCACATGGGAAAACGCACAATGAGAACATGCACATTGAAAACACACACAGTGGGGTTGGTTTACTAAATGTATAAGTATTGTTGGATATACAGATAAAATAAGTATTGAGAATGAACCAGAAAGACAGTTATAGGGCTTTTAAGGTACCACTAAGAAACCTTAGATAAAAGGTTAGATATTAAATAAATAAGCCAATATTATTTAATTGTTATATCATTGCAATCCACTTGTCATACATGTAGAGGCTCTGTATTGATGCCCCCCCCTAGTGGCACCCACTAGCGGGTTGGGTTGCTCCCCCGAAGTTGATTACCAGTTAGTGTTTGCTCCACATAGCAAGAAACTTACCTGTGGTTGTTGAGGAGGTGTAAAAGGGAAATGTGTTGAGCTGCAAGTGGATTACAATGATATAACAATTAAACTAAGGAAGATATGTAAATTTGGGCCAATAGTGAACCCTACAATGTACAAATCAAGGTATATGATTCGCAAATGTGAAGTGTAACAATGTTTACTTACCATGCATTGATTTTACGGACTGTCATTTTTTACCAATGTTGTTTAATAAATATTGGCTTTTATATATTTAATATAAGGATTCTTAAGTGGTACATTAAAAACCCCATAACTGTTCCTCTGGTTGATTTACAAAAGGCAAATGGGCTTTTCACTTTGCAAGGGAATCTTCACTAGTAAGAGAATTTAACTTTAGCTTAAGCAAATGTCCTGAAACTTCACTTTGCAAAGAATACCCAATCATGTGCAAGGAAACAAAGAAAAGAAAATAATATTTTTGCTTGCACATGCTTGGATGATGGAAGTCAGCAGAGCTTCACCTCATTCCCTAAGCTAAGAGAAATGTTTTCAGAAAAAGTAAGTAACAATTTAAAAAAAAAATATTTGTAAAGTCATGCCTGATAAATGGGAACATAACAAATATAAAATAAGTTTTACCCCAAATTGGCTGTTGAAGTCTAGAGACCTTTGATGGCAATGACCCTGAGAGCAGATCTGTTCAGTCCAAACAGAAGAACATCTGTAGGACTCTGAAAAAAAGACAGCTATTTTTTCTTGGAGTCCAAAGAATGATTTACCAGGAGTGTCACACTGTGTGACATCACTAATCACCAAATTATAATGTGAGCACAGCACGACGTGTATACTGAATTGCAGGACAATCTTTTGATGTGGACGTGTACTCCATTATAGCTCCCGCTTAGATTTACAGCAGTTTCAAATAATGTTAACAACGCTCAAGAAGAACTGTTCTAACTGCTCTTTCAGAATGTTGTTAACATTGTTAACATTGATTAAAGAAAAAAGCCTCTCCTGCATCGTTCTCTCCCTGACATATCGCAGAATGATGCTGCACTGTTCTTTCACTAAAACATCCTGTGCACATCTATTTCAACACTGAATTTAACCGTTTCTCTAACATAATGACATATTTGTTGCGTCACCATCTTGCCCATGATGCTGATCAAGTAATTGACCTAAGTTGACTCTAATGGGGTGATGTGACTTTTGTTTAGTATTCAGGGCTCATACCTCTTCTACATGCCTCTGCAGATTACCATCATATTTTCTAAGAAGCGAAACAAGCTCCAGAAAATGACCATGATTTATATCAGGGTTACATATAAAGTATGACCTGGTTCAATCTCCCCTTGGTAAGCAAAGCCTAGTATGGCAATGTACATTATGATATCAATTCTTATGGTTTTGACACACTTTCTACTTATTGTACCACACTTTCTACTTATTATTATGCTTATTTTCCAGATTAACATTAATTTGAGTTTCAATACTTATGTGGTTTTCTGCAGATAGATATGCATTTGCTGCTGCCAGATGTTGTGTTGATCCCTCATGTTCCCTGATACATGTACATTTTCAACTTTCTGAACATTAATGAATGGACTTCGTTTGCTAACACAAAAAGCCATACAAGTTAAGCAAAACAATTCTTGTATTTCTACACAAGAAGAAAACAAATTTTCTTTAAATTGCGCAAGCACCAGGCAAAGTAGACTTTATTCCCTTGTAAAGATTACACATTAGGTGCGTCTGACGATGGCTTCATATGATGTGATTTCATGAAGTATAATTTAGTAGTTGTACTAGACAAAGGATCAGGTGCCACAAATTGCTTACAGTTGAGCATATTATAACATGTGGAACATGATTTGACAGATAGGGTAGGCCTATCTGAGTGCATATCAACATATTCTTAACCTGAATTAGGACTTAAACAGCATATCTTTCTACGAGTTAACAGAATCAGCATATGTGCAAAACTCAACCTGGGTATATAGCGTTTTAATGTTTTATTAGTCAGTTATTTCGATTAGTTATGTTTTTTAGCTTTTATGGTTCACTTGCTAAACAAAGATAGCTATATCACAAATAGTGTGCACTGAGCTAATGCTCTTTAAAGTGATTCAGTATTTTATACCTCCTTGTAAAGTGGATAGATTCATAAATATAAATAAACATTAAGAAATAAAAAATATTCTCATAGGTGAACTATCAATCTTTCAGTGTCCAGTATCAGTCCTCAATTCTTCTGTGTTCAAATACAATATGCTACTGTGCATAATCCAAAAAGTGCAATAATCATCAAATAAGTGCTCCCGACTCCTGGTGCTTATGTAACGGAGAACACCCTCCTTTAAAATAATCACATGTTGTTGCTTTGCAGCCTGAAATGAAGACAGACACAGTTTTTGTTTTATCCAGCTGTATTTACTTAATGCAACTTATAACATCCAAGTGAAAGATAAACACAAACATGTCATAAAAAAATTTAAAAACAGATTCACCGAGTTGGAAAAAGGATCACCCCCTTGTGTCAGTATTTTGTTGAACCACCTTTTGCTTTAATTACAGCCTTTATCTGTTGGGATATGTCTCTACTAACTTTGCACATCTAGACTTTGCAATATTTGGCCACTCTTCTTTGCAGAACTGCTCAAGTTCAGTTAAATTTGATGGCGACTGTTTGTGGACTGCAGTCTTCAAGTCATTCCACAGATTGTTAATGAGGTTTAAGTCTGGGCTCTGACTAGGCCATGCAAGGACATTCACCTTCTTCTCCTTCATCCACTGTGTGGTCATTTTTGCTGTGTGCTTCGGGTCACTGTCATGTTGGAAGGTAAACCTTCTTTGCATTTAAAACTTTCTGGCAGAGGGCCGCAGATTTTCCTCAAGAATTTGATGGCATTTTGCCCAATCCATTTTTCCTTCTACCCTGGCAAGTGCTCCAGTCCCTGCTGCAGAGAAACACCCCCATAACAGAATATAACCACCTCCATGCTTTACTGTAGGAACAATGTTATTTGTATGGTGAGTTGTATTGGATTTCTGCCAGACATATCGAATGGTGTTGAGGCCAAACAATTCAATTTTAGCCTCATCTGACCATAACACCCTTTTCCATGTGGCCTCAGCATCTTAAAGGTGCATTTTGGCAAAGCTCAGCTGTGACTGCATGTGGCCTTTCTTGAGGAGTGGCTTTTTTCTTGCAACCCTCTCATACAAGCCACATTTGTGGAGAATTTGTGATATTGTTGTCACATGCACACAATGCCTCTTGGTAGCCTCTCTGACCAGTTTCCTCCTGGCTCTTTCATCTAGTTTGGAGAGACGTCCTGATCCAGGGAGGGTCTTTATTGTACCAAATACCTCCTACTTCTTAATAATAGACTTCACTGTACTTCTAGGCATCGATAAAGCCTTTTAAATTTGTTTGTATCCATCTCCTGACTTGTGCCTGTCCACCACTTTATCCCAGAGATCTTTTGACAGTGCCTTGCCACCCATAGTTGATTGTTTGCTTCAGTTGCACTACCAGGAACTGAAATGCTCCAGGAAAGCTATTCTCATGCTGAGCTAATCAAAATGACCAGAGCTGATCACAGTTGAAAGTCAAATGGCTTTGTGTGCCATTGAGAAGGTGATTAGCTACACCTGATTGAGTTTACAAGTCATTTTTAGGAGGGGGTGATCCTTTTTCCAACTCAGTGATTTCTGCTTTTAATTTTTTTTCTCACATGTTGGTGTTACATCTTTCACTTGAATGTTATAAGTTGTACTGAGTAAATACAGCTGGATAAAACAGAAATTGTGTCTGTCTTCATTTCAGGCTGCAAAACAACAAATGTGATTATTATAAAGGGGGGTGATTCTTTGCTATAACCACTGTATATCTCAATGGTCCATAAACGCAAACACGGTGAGTGCTCTTCATATATTTGGATGGGATAATCACTCCTCTTATGTCACAAATCCAGAGCATAGCTTATTAAGATCTGAGCAAAAAATCCTTTGTTTTCTCCATATCAGCGGAGGGGAGGTTGATCTCTGCAAACACAGTTTGGATCTCTAGTAGCCTCTTGGCCTGTTTCTTGGTTGAGTTTGTCTGGCTGCACTGTGCATGGGCCTCTCACTCCACCTCATGGTGTTTCTTTTCTCAGAGGTGCTGGTCACTAAATGCATAGTACTTCATACTTGGCAATTTGAAAGCCAGAGGTGGCCAGGTCAGAGTAGGAGCTCTTCTTGCTGTGATAGGGCACATGCAGGCCCCCAGGCTCTCAGATGCTCTAAGATGCTGGCGGACAAGAGATGAGCACCTGAGCAGTTTACTTGCCAGGCCTCTTTCACTATGGAAACCATGTAAATAACAAGACAGAGCAGCATATCTTTGCTAATAGTCTGAGCTGCTTCATGGTGCCTAGCTGCTAATCAGGTGTTTAGGCTTTTCTCTGCCATGGGACGAGGAACCAATGAGAGAGCTTGGCTGCAATTCTGGAGTTGACTTGAAAAGTCTCCGCCTGCTGCCCACAAAGGAAGGGACTGTAGCGTTTACAGTCACGTGACCCCCACAAATAGGTAAAAATAAGATATCTATTTAGCAATTTGTATTGCTTTTTAATCTTTTTTAACCCCTTCGTGACTGACGACGTACAGTGTACGTCGCCAGCATCGATCTTTAATGAAGATACTGAGCAGGGCTCAAAGTGCCATGTGGACATTAGCCCTAGTTTGCCTTTCCTTCTACTTTATATTAAATACAGTTCTGAATATTGTAAGCAGCTCAATAAGTTCCCACAAATCTCTAGGCGTTGGGATTTTTGTTTTAGAAAAAGAGGAATGTGAGGCCTCTCACATTCCAACACACTCATTAATGGTGAGCCAGGTTGACACTATTCCAAATGGCAAAGCTCTCTGCAGCGTATGATTAAGTTCAAATTTAGCACTTCATAGACAGGTTTAAAAATGCTCCAGCTAAAATATGTCACTTTCATGTCAGAATGGGAGGGCACACACTCACAAAGTCTTGGTTTCTATATTTGGATATAAATACATATTTATAGTGCTGCTGCTCCAGCTAACTTATATCTATGATATTTGGTAAATAAACACACAAAGTATATCAGTTCTTGATACAGTGGGACCACTTAACCACATTACCAAGTTAATTCAAACTGTAAACGTAAACTCCATAGCTACATACCTTATGCTCATATTCACTTATTGAAATCCATAATATAGTTTAAAAAGTATATAAGACATAGGTTTTAATCAGCTATATAATGGATTATGTATAAAATATTCCTCTATATGACATCAAATGGATAGTACCCTATATAATTGTAACTGAAATAGTGTATATGGACACAACACTTACTGCCATTACTGAATTGATAATTGAAGTTATAATATTTAGGTGCAGTTATCACCCATTTCTCCCATATTGTTGATAAGTCTCTGTGCACCCTAATTTTTTGACTGCTTGTGGGGAAGAAAGAGTGCATAAAGGCTATTCAGTCATGTGAAAAATAGAACATTTGTAAAAAAATGTTTACAAAATCACATGCAATAACACCTATAAAATACTATTTGCTTGAGTTTAATTGCTTTTCATAGTAATGTGTTCACAAATACTTTAACTTGTTAGCAAACCAGTTGGCTGATGTTGATGGTCATACTCTGCACTGATGAGAATATCTCTTATGAACTATCTTAACTGCTCACCTTACATCATTTATGCTGTACCCAAAGAGACCCAAAGCTTACAACTATGACAATTTTCTGGAAATGTCCTGATATATTTAGTTATCTGCCATGAAACCATGACACAGGAGCTTTTGTGTTAGAATTTCATTATTAGTGGCAATTGTTGGTTATGTGTTTAGATGAAGCACTGAGATCTTAAAGAATGCTGAATTAGGTTTTACTGGGTTATAAGGACATTACATGTGTGTATACAGCATTGTGCATGAAACATAACAGATAAAACTTTCTGTATACCACAGATGAGTAAGCACTAGAGACTAACATTGTAGTATACTGCCATTTACAGCTCAAAAGATAATATTACATCTCTGAATTTCAGTAATACAAATCAGTGTATGCTGTTGTATTTCCAAAACTCCTTCTCAACAGCATATGCGTTGCTATATGACGTTTAGCTTCTCTCGAAGGAAACTGTGATAATCCTTTGGCAATGGCTTGGTGAGTGCATCCGCAGTCATTTCTCCTGATGAGCAATATTGCATGTCGATAATGGCTTGTTCTTGATTGTTCTAAGCGGATTATTTGTCACGTCGATGTGTTTGGTTCTAGGATTGACCTTTTCTGATTGTGTGAGATTTATATAACCTGGTTGTCTTCAAAGATTGGGATGGGGTTTGACATGTCTATACCCATGTCCATTAAAAGCTGGCGAATTCATATTACTTCTTGATAAGCATGTGCTTATGCCTTGTATTCAGCTTCAGTTGAGGAAAGTTCAACAGTTGTTTGCTTTCAGCTAGACCACCGTATGGTTCCTTCTTCAGATTGGCGGTCTGTGCAGTCTCCAGCTTAGTCAGAATTCGCATATACAACTAGTTTTGGATTTGGCGCTGCTGGCAGTTGTAGCTTCATCCGAATTGTTCTTTTTAAGTATTGTATTACCCCCTTTACTGCGTTCCAGTCACACTAACAGGCTGCTGTGACTTTTCTAGCGAGTATGCCCACTGCTGCCGCTATGTCTGGTCTTGTCACAGTGGCAATGTATAGTAGCTTTCTGATTGCTCTGCGGTACTTGTCATTATTGGGTAGCACATTTTCTGCTTCATTGCTCTTTTGGTAGCCTGGTTCAATTAGTGTTTTTACTTCCTTTGCATCTTGCATGTGGAATTCTTCCAAAATATCAGAAATTTGCTGATTTTGGTTGAGAGGATAGCTTCCATCTTCTTCCCTCTCTATTTTAATTCTCTTATATTGACTGATGTTTCCTAGCTCTTTAATTTCAAAGTTTTGTTTTAGTTTGTGAACTGTTTTACTATAGTCCCCTTATTATTCAAAACCGGTTATAATGTCATCAACATAAATTAGGATGTATGTTCATCTGTCTTCTTGATTCCTGGAATAAAGACAGGGATCTGCTTTGCTTCTTGTGAGTTCCTCTTTCGTGAGTATTTCATTCACTTTCTCATTCCACATTCTTGCAGATTGCTTGAGTCCGTTGATGCTCTTGTGGAGTTTACACACAAGGTTGTGCCCTTGCTCAAACCCTGGTGGTTGCTCCATGTAGAGATCTTCCTTAATGTCTCCATATAGGAAAGCGATTTTAACATCTAGGTGTCTCACCTGCATGCCCTTCCTGCCTGCAATGATAAGGAGTGTTCTGATGGTGGAGTGCTTTATGACGGGAGCGAATGTTTCATCGTAATCTTCTCCAGATGTCTGGGAGTATCACTTGGCAACTAATCTGGCCTTGTATTTGTGGATATTTCCTTCTGCATCGAGCTTCACCTTAAAAGTCCATTTACTCCCTATAGTTCTGCAATTGGTGGAAGCTCCGTGAGTGTCCAGGTTTTATTTTCTTGGAGTGATTTTATTTCTTCTACTGCTGCCTGTCTCCATTGATTGGCTTGATTGGAAACATAACAGATAAAATGGCCTGTATACCATAGATGAGTAAGCATCTATACAATATAGAGTACTTGTTATAATTTATGTGAACAATACTAAATATGAAGTAGATTGCCAAAACACACAATATAACCTATAGATTACTGAGGCTATACACTGTGCATAAATAATTGATAGAGCAAATTTTAAATATCGCTTTAATGCTATTTCAACATGGTATGCAGCTTTATGCCAACAGTAGATAGCACAAGTATTTATAATTTAGAAATTTGCCTCAGGAGATTATGTTATTATCTGTACTGCCTCCTCTGGAATTGACGGTTGGTAGTCAAGTTTAATTCCTCTAATGGCTGTGTAGGTGACTTCTTTAGCTTGATTCTGTGGAACTGAAGGTTTTTGGTCAGACCTCAGCCCTCTGGTGGTTGTGTAGGTGGGTTGTTTAGCTTGATTCTAGAGTTCGACAGATGTCTTCTTTAAACATATTATTTTGGACTTCATCATCAGATGTCAGAGTGGCTTGTGATGTCTATGATGCTCTACATCATGTTATTACTATTATTTTTTAATTATAGAGAAGACCCTCTTAACGTAAGCGATGCCATCTGGTAGAACTAAAAGGTATTTCATAACTCGCCAAAGCAGTGGACAGCGTCTCGTAACAGCAGATTTTGTTTTTGAAAAGTGGAACTACAGGGTTTCAATGTCATCAGACATTTCTAATTCATTGCTGGTAGTATTTTGAAGTCATAAAATTCTTCCAATAATGTATCAACTTCTTCTGAGGAAATAACTATAGGGAAGGCATTTATAGAGACAGTGATGTTATGCAAGTCTGAAGGTGCTTTGGAACATCAAGTAGAGGAGCCGCAAGACTGAAAATTGGATCATGTATTGACATCTTCTTCTGAAATTAGCCAACTGTCTTATAGATGTTTGTAACATCTTTAAGGAAGATATCCACATCTCTGGTTTTAAAATATGGCGATTTTAGGAACTGTCTTGTTTTGAACCAGATGAATAAATTGTCTTGATTCAGAAAGTTTTCAGTGTTATCTAATTCAGTGTTCAATACTCCAGGTTGCTGACTAATGACATTTGGTTTGAGAAACCTGATAAGTAGCTTTTTGAGGAATTCAGAAAGAGCAGGGTGCAGCTTGTGAAAAATATTTTTTTCCTGTGCTTCTAACAGCTTTCTCAAATCAAAGCCAACATGTTGCTTTCACTATTTTGCAGTTTTCTATCTCACAGAATTCACCATTCTTTTAGTACTTTTAGAAAAATAATTGAAAACGTTGGTAACAGTGTAGCCTGCATCCACACACAACATAGAAAATCTCTTTTCAATGCTATATAGTCACGCTGGACATAGTCATGCTCGCTGTGGTTACTAACCAACAGTAGGCCATTGAGCCTTCCCATATTAACACTTGCATTGTCTACTGAAAAGCCTATGCAATTTCTCCAAGGAGTTCTAAATTTCCTGAAGAAATTATCCACCAGACGAAAGATAGCATTTGCATAACAGTCCTCTGTGCAGATCAGCATCTTTGTCATTGCAAGTTTTAATTTGCCACGAGATGGTTCAAGAAAACAAACTTGCAAAGGTAAAGGTTTTTCTCTGTAGACATCATTGCTCCCATCCAGACACAAGATAAATTGTTCAGTTCTCAAACTGCACAGCGGGACCACTGGTACAGTTTGGTACCAGTGCATTATTGATTATGGCTGTGCACTTGCGACATCCACATAAATTTAGCTTTGCAATAACGGAGTCTAGGAACATTCCATTGAACAGTGGACCTTTGAGGTCAGGTGCAGCCAGGGGTAGGTAACATTCAATCAAAAACCCAAAAAAGAGTGTTGCAACCTCAATAGTTTGATGAAAGAGATCACTTTTTACAGTACAAAACTGAATTCTGTGCTGAGCTCTGTCCTCTCTCACAGATGATTTCTCTTTATGGACTGTAATCTTTAGGTGAGTTTTTCAGTCACCACGACCTTTATGGGCTACTAAAATATCACAGCAGCACACTGAGCAATACATATATTCCTTCCCTCTTCTTGACTTTTTAAGAACTGGTTATGCTGAAGTATAACTTCCTTGTATGAACAGGAATATTTTCCTTTTAACATCTTCCAAACATTGTTAACCTCTTGCCGTCCGCCCGTAGTAAAAAAACGGACGGAGTGCAGTGTTACCTCACATTGGTCGTCAGTGGAGAAATGCCCCCTTAATATGATGGTCAATGGAACAACGCCCCCCCTTACATTGGTGGTAAATAAACTGTCTCTTTAAATGAGTGATTATTGTAGTGCCATCTTAAATTGGTGGTCCCTGGAGAGGGGTCCCATTTTGCTGGTGGACAGTGGTAAAAATGAACATTACATTGGCCGTAAGAATGCCCCCCTCCCTACAGATAACCATAAAAGATCACAGGTTTTAGTGGTTAATAATGTGAGAGCCAGAAACTGTTCATTGTTGGAGCAACTCCTAACATCCTAGAGGAACCTTAGGGTTCCATAGAGCCCTAGTTGAGAAAGGCTTGAATAGAGAATGCCAGCATATTGTGAATTAACAGCACTTAAGACATCTGTATTTATTTCTAACTCTACTTCGAGTACTGCTTATACATGGAGTTAAATTGTAAAACAACACCAACAGTTGCACAGTACTGAATGTTATCTCAGCAAAACAGACAGACTATAAATGGATGTAAAATTTGTCCAACTCACAGGGCCAAGACTTTCCTCCTTGGGGACAGCATGTGACAAATGGCACCACTTGCCTATGTGTGTTTCAAAAGAACCGTTTTACTCCATAACAACCAGTAAAAGTCAGGCCAACGTAGGAAAAAGATGGTTGAAAACTGAGCACTTGCATTTTTAATGGCTACTGTGAACAAGACCATTCTTATTTAAATGCTGTAATGACTAAGGATGAATTCTCACCCTTTTCCTGTGAACTCTTATCATTCCTACATTCCAGCTAGTTGTTGACAGTCTACCAGCTGCACAGTATTCCAACCCCTTATTATAACGTGTGCCTATTCTATTCACAAACTGAAAGCTGAACATAAACCATACAGTATGTTGCTCTGGATTTGTTCTGTTAGTTCTAATTACTTTTTTTATTGCTGTTCCTTTTCTGTACCACCTCTACAACCTGAAATGTGACATAATATAGATATAAACCACATTACGCTGCCACTATCTAGGAGTTCTGAGTAATGCTTCATAAATAAGAGGGGAATCTAGAACTGTCTCATCTTATTAAATCTTTAAAAGGTGGCACAGCAGGAGTTCACACCTAATGACCCTAAATATAAAGACATAAGCAGCCTTTTAATCCAGTAGTTAATCATAGTCCAGGTGGTATGTTCTATCTCAGTCATACAGTATGTGTTGTGTCATCCAAGAATGTATGTGCAAATAAAATACATGTTGTTAGAACCCAAGCATTTGAATAAGTTGCATCTCACAGTGGGTGATATTCCTGAACATATTGGGTTGATTTACTAAAAGCAAATAGGCCGTTCACTTTGCAAGGGAATTTTACCTTAGTTTGGAAAATGTGTCTAAAATTGAGTTGAGAAAATCCAATCAAGTGCAAGTAAAAAAAAAACAAAACAGTATTTTTGTTTGCGCATGATTGGAGGATGGAAGTATGGAAGTCAGCCGAGCTTCACCTGATTTACTGAGCTACTGAAAACATTCCCAATCAAAGTGAACAGCCTATTTCCCTTTAGTAAATCAAACCCATTGTGTTCATACATGTTCTAGAAGAATTTTATTAATAATAGCAGCCAGTCAGATTAGATATTTTATTTTCCAAATAGTAAAGTTAGTTAATCACAGATGTGAGCTTACTATGTAGGCAATTTTCCTTTAGAATACAATCTGTTTGTGAAGTCTGGTTCTAGTCATCATTAATCTCCTTCAGTATTTCTGTAAAATGTTAGAAAAGATTGCTATTGAGAACTTTTTGCATGGAAACACAACCTCAATTCTGTTATAGACAACCCTTTCAATGAAATAAGAAACCTTTAAATGTAGCATCTGTGTGTTGCCAGTCCTCTTGCTCTGCAGGTCTATAGGACAGCTCTTACAATGCATAAGGAGCTTCTGTTATACCAGTAGTGGGCAATTCATTTTCTCAAGGGGCCACATGAGAAACTGAAATGGCTATGGGGGGCTGAACCGGTTAACTCAAGGTACGGTGCAACACATGTATAGTGTTACAGTGCGGCAGGTGCGCTGCGTTGCCATTAATTTAAATGGCACCTCAAATGCACCTCCTGGCTCAATTACAATCTACTTCACGTGCAGTACCACAATACCGTGGGGCTGAAAAAAGTAGGCATGGCATTGCATAGGTGCAAAAAATGGACCTGTATAAAACATTTTAGTCTTCACATTATCCCTGCATAATATAATAATTACTATGTGGCACAAACCATTTTTTTCTTCTTTTTTTAGCTGACGGCCTCAGATCCTCTCCCTTTGCTCATTCCCCTTGTAGACATGACTGTAGCCTCCTGTTTGGATTTTACAGGTCCTTCTGGTGTAAATATACTTTCTGGCCGTCTTTGTGCTGGGGACGCTGAGTGGGAGGGCACACTTGCCAATGCTTCCTGCAAAGGAGGAGTACTCCTGATGCCATTGGTTGCTAGGACCCTGAGTGGTCCTAGCAACCAACGACTGCAGAGGAGGACCCCTGATGTCATTGGTTGCTAGGATGCCAGCGGTTCTAGCAACCAAGGACTGAAAAGAAACGTGGTCCAAATACACAGACCAATAGCTGACCTGCACTGGGCTATGGCTTGCTGTGGATGCACTGGCCTTGGAGTCCAGCACATCCATGGTCAGTCAGCCTTAACAGAGTGCATGTTACATAGTATTTGAGGCTGAATAAAGACACAGGTCCATCAAGTTCAACCTATTGTGTGTATGTATGTGATTCTGCATGTGTCTGCGTGTGTATGAGTCCCTGTGTGATCTTGTTTTTAAGGGTACCTGTACCCCTGTATGTTATTGTCTCTGAGGAAATTGTCCAAATGCATTTTAAATTACTCAACATTCTCGGCTGATACCACTGCTTGTGGAAGCGAGTTGCAGACCCTAACTGCTCTAACTGAGAAGAAGCTCCTACGCCCCTTGTGCTTAAATCTTTTCTCCACCAATTTTAGGTGGTGGCCTCTAGTCTTTGTTTTGGAGTTTAAAAAAAAAGTTTATTGATGATGTTGCTATCCCCATTGAACATCTTGTTCATCAGAATCATACACCCCCCTTAATCTCCCTACTTCCAGCGTGAACATGTTTAAATTTAGTAACCTTGTCTCATAGCTTTGGTCCTCCACCCCCTTAATTAGTTTAGTTGCCCTTCTCTGGACTCTCTCCAGCTCAAGGACATCCTTTCTGTGGATTGGTGACCAAAACTGAGCCGCATACTCCAGATGAGGTCAAACCAGTGATCTATAAAGTGGCAAAATTATAGATTTTGTTGGCAGGCTGGACAGCCACAGACCAAGAGACAGATTGTAAAATGCCCAGGTAGGTCTTATATTATATGTAGACTGTTTTGTCGATAGGCCTGATATAGTGGATGGGGTGGGGACAGACACAAAAGTTTTTAGGGTGTCAAAAGCTGGACTGTGTATTAGCTTCTGTCTCATTGCATGTCAGTAGATAAAAGTGTTAGTTTTACTCATTTTCTTTTTGTCATTTATTTTTGGCCGCTTCTACAAAAAACATGGTTTGCCCAATATTTTCTGCATCACTAGTAGACAATTACATTTATTTAAAACAAAAGATAAGCGAAACTGGATTTGTCAGCTAATCAGATCTTATTGTCTTTTTTTCTAAGTCTCTTCTAATTAGAGTTTGAAAGCTAACATATGAAATTCTTCATTCACATTCTGGCACTTCAATTTGTATAAACCAGTCTCATTCTCACAATATGCTTTCAGACATATATTTTTCTAAGAATTGTTCATGCAGAGCTGAAAGCCATGCTATAAAATCAATCAGAAGCAAAGTATGCCAATTACTACACTGCTACCAGGATTATGATGCTCTCGTGCTTGCCTCTTGGGACAGTGAGATGGCTGCCAGCTGCCTGTTGGTGGCTTATCTGTGACTTGCTTGCACCATGTTACTGCTGCTTTCTCCCTTGTTGCTGGGCTTCCTGTTACTCTTCCTACTATCTGCTTTCTGAGTCCTTCTGTTCCTGCTGCCCTTTCCTTCATCTTGCACTCCAGGTTCCCTGCCTGTAGCCTAGTGTTTGCATCACTTCCTGATTGGGTCATGCTTCTTGAAAAGGACAACAAAGTCCACACACTGTGATAATGTGCCTGATTCCCTTTGCTGTTTCTGCCTGTCCAATCCCCAGTGTGTAGCTTTCGTTGAATGGGCTGAATATGGAAGAGTGCATCACTGCAGTGGCAGCCAGCACATTCGTGAGCTTTGGTATAGTGGTAGTGAGCGCTAAGGCATGTGTTGGTGCAGTGGCAGCGAATGCAGGTGGGTGGCTAGTAAAGTGAGGCATGTGGTAGAGGTGGTGAGAGCGGGTGGGAGGATGATCAGACACCGTGGTGAGTGTGAAAGTGTGGTCAGAGGAGGATGGGTCAACTATGGTGGTGATAATGGGGGGGGGGGCACAGTGGTTGGGAACTGTCAGTGGTGACAAGGGAGGAGGTTGCAGGCACGGAGGTTAGTGACACTGCAATGCACAGCACAGACTGCCTTGTGTTACAGTTGCAGTCTGAAGGGGGCCTAAAGTCTAGCTGTACTTTTAATGTGAAATATATAAATTTACCACTGCATACTCCACTATTGTTTCCCTTTGTCAATGTTGCAGGAACATGCAGAGAGGCGGTGAGGCTGAGCCTGGAGTTTTTGGGCTCTCTGCCCACTTCCACCTTCTCCCCAGCACAGCCTGAAAAGGCCAGTCAATCCTATGGCCTCTGGGGGCAAACAACTGACAGTAGGTTTAACCCTCTCTTATTCTATCCAAAATGTAAAAAAAAGTTTGGATTTACTTATACTTTATTTACTGTGCCACAAACAAGAGGCTCACAGACACACAAAAACCTCAGGACAAAGGATCATTTAAAAAAATGAAAATCTTCCTTCACATTTGCCTTTTTGTTTATGTCATGTTTACTGGCACTCCTTTCTTGGGCAACAACCACTGTCGTAAACCCGATGATCCACCGCTTAGATTCCTGAAGCCACCTGAGTAACTTACCAAGCAGATAAAATGTACCCAAAAGGTAAAGCTTGATGCAGCAGTGATCTTTGGAGTTTAGGCCCATGTCATACTAATGATCCAGGATTGTTTCTACAGTGTCGTGCTTTTGCTGGCTAGAACAGTAAAGTGTCCCTTCATAGCTAAGTAAAGCGCTGCAGACTCTCCCTCATTAGGGTAGGAGTGATGCGTTGATATTTTGGCAAATAAGTAAACATGACAATAGAAAAGGTGAAGTGGCATTTATATATTTTTTTCCCTATTTAGCAATGATATCGCTGGCAATTGTTGCCAGTGACAGGTTTACTAGTTTGAAATGGACCTAAACTGTGGCCCAACCCTTACTACTGCTATTGCTTTATTAGAGAAGGATTTCATATGAGCCAAGATTTCCAGCTCAAATTCATTGTCAAAATAGGCTATATTTGAAATGCCAAGAACTGCTATGCCCATAATTAAAAGAGAACAATGGCAAAACTTTTTTTGCCGTTAGTTATCTTTAGGGTCAGAGGAGGACATTTACTTATGTCCTCCTCTGACCCAAAACTCATCAAAATAGTGGGCTATTGCCTGCTGTATGCTGACAGTGCGGAGCCACAATGTGGCGGTGAAAGATCCTGACGTTGGGATCCACCCCACTACCTGATTGTCAGCTGGCTCTGCATTTCTAGAGCAAGAGCAGGCTGTGCCCGCCCCCTCCCCTGTCTGTCCCTCCAGTCAGCGCTGGAGGAATGGAAAGGGGAGGGGGAATCCCTGTGGGGAGCGGTGACTGACAGTCACCACTCTCTGCAGGGAGAAGATCATGAACTGAGGGATCAGCAGTTTGTGATCGCTCAGTTCTTGATTTATAGATCCAACATGTGACAGCTGCAGTGTCACAAGTCAGTTCTAACTGTGGGGATGAGTGCATTTCACTTTCCCCACAGTCCTCCTTTAAGCCCTACTCCTGCTTCCAGAAGCGGAGAGGCATTACTGTTGGCAAGCATGGGTTTTTGGTCTGGGAAGGTATGGGTAGAAAATAAATCTTCCTACTTTGCTTTAACCTTAGAAATATTTTAGCAAATATTAAGCATATCTCGGGCTATGAAAATCAATATTCTGAGAAGAGTCAGCAGCATACTAAGCTTTGTTTCATGGCATATCAATGTGACGCGGAACACTGGATTAGAAGCAGTAATGCCTTTTTGCAGACATCACAATTTTAGCTACTTGTTCCCTGAAGACAAATTTGCTTAAATCTTTTATAAGTACTTTTGCACTTCCAGCATATTTCATAGTGCAAAATCAAAAATGGAAAATCTTAGGCCTTAAACATTTTCATGACTTTCCTAAAATGGAGATTTTATTTTAATATTCATTTACCATGCTGAAATTTTGAAGTTAAATAAAACACCAATTTATAATGCATTAGTCAAAACATAGCCCTTTTATTATAAAGTCATAAAATATAGTTATGATTTTTGTTTGGGTGTGAAAGCAAATCCTTTTGTAAAATAATTGTTTTGACTACAGAGAAAATCATGTGGTTGAAAGACCCACATTATGGATCCTTGGACCCTGGTCATATGACAGGAAAGACTTGTTCTGCTGCTTTCTTAATCCTCCCTGCAGCTTCCATTCACTAAACATAGGGGAAGAAACTTGTTTTGAATATTTTCCTATAGTTAGTGACTTTGTCACAAACACTGCATCAAGACAAGGGATTGGGGATGACCTTTTGCAGAATATGTAGTAAGTAGAAGCTTTACCAATTCTGTTCTTACTTTTTAAACTGGCCAGGTAAGATAGACTGCCCTACTCAACTCAGCCTTGCATTAGGAGGACTTAAAGCAAGTGGCATTCTAAAGAATAATTATAATAATTGGTCTTTGTATGATCATTTATTCCTTCACCTGACCTCTCTAACAGCCATTAAATTACAGCTTGAAGCTTTCATTTTAGGGTAGGTTAAACATTATATAGCAAGTACTTGATTGGTTGCTATGAGCTGTTACTCCAGTGAAGGAAAAGAAAGTGATTATGCCCTAGATCTAGTAAACCCAATTCATGACAACTGGGGCAAAGGCATATGGAGTTGTTGACCACAGCAATGAGATTTCACATTTAATTAGATTAGGTAAAATTGAATTAGTGTCTATGGGCAAGAACCCAAAATGGTATATCCTTTACAGCAGTTTTAATTATCGGCTCACGTTATTGAATTTATATGAATGCCTGCTGTACAAAGTGATATAGAGTGCAAAAACATCTATACAAACTATTCTGTTTTATCACATGTTAAAGCATGCCTCCCAACTTTCTAAAATGAGTGAAAGGGACACCTTCCAGCACAATGTTTTAAGGCAATGGAAAAATCTTATTTCTTTATTATATAAAGTTATGTGATCATTAAGAATTTATATGCCAAAAAAGATTGCTTAAACGCAGAATTTTTCTTTTTCACCATTACTTTACCTTTATACTGGCTTTTCAAAGTAACAAACAAAATAATTAAAGGAGAACTATGGGGTCAGTGTTTTCCCCCATAGTTCTCCTGAGGGTCGCGGGAGGACATAAACTAGCGTCCTCCAGTGACCCAAAGCTCAGTATATTGCGAGCTACAGCAATAGGGGGTAATCCCTGCAGGGAACCGTGAGTGACAGTCACGGCTCTCTGCAGGGACATGATTGAGAAGTGAGCGAGCAACGGTATGTGTTCGCTCACTTCCCGATCTATTGTGCAGACCTGTGACAGTTTCATTGTCACACCTCGGCTCGAAATATGAGGTTGAGTGAAAATCTCTTTAAGAAATAGGATGAAGGTTTTAGTGCAGAATAATACTTTTGGTAGATGAATAGAACCTTTCAACAGATATCTATACATCAGAGCAAAAAGAGAGACAACTAAGGAGGAAATAGGGACAGGGGGATTTGGTTCCACTGAGGTATAGTTAAAGTTCAAGTGCATTTTACGATCTATTTTTTTTTTAGATCTGGAAGAGCATAAAATGAGATGTGACCAAAGCAAAAAAAACCCCCACTAAATACACAGAAAAATGTTGTTTGTAATAAATTAATCAGTAAAAATAACCCTTATGCTTTTTACAGCTACAATTTTAGGATTATAGCTCTGAACATACATATGTCATCTTCTCTCAGGCCTATGTGGAACGAATGAACATGCAGTAGAACAAGTAATGAGGCCTAAGAGAAACTCGCAGGGTTTCAGCTTCGTCCCTGATCACATTGAGATGCAAAGAATCTTTTTTCATTCACCACTGTGGAATAGCAGAACTAGCACTGAATTCATCTGTGTTTTCATCCAGCGCCGTCTAAGAGGTGTACTGTGCCATAAAATGATAAAACGCCGTGCACTAGCAGTCACAGTGGAAAGCCTGGCCTAAGCACATTTCCAACCACAAGGATTCAATTAGCTAAAATTGGATCAGCTTTCCCACAGGTTTGTAATTATAGCAGATTTAATGGTAGCTTTTCATTTTTATTATTACATGCAAGCCCTCACACATCTGGCCAGACTGGGAGTCTTCCTTGACAGCTTTAAAGTAGGACAAAAAATACCCTCTTAACCTGTCATTAGGTTACACCACACTGACCTTCACCTTAAACGTCAGTAGCTTTACAGAAGTCAGGGTCCAAGTCAGACAGAAAGGATTCTGGGTACAGACAGAAGAAATGTTGTTACACTAACTCAGATTCATACACACTGTATTATTTGTTTGAACAATTTTGTTTTTTTAGATCTTGGTTTCTAGTTCATTAACGAGGCATAATTAGCTTTTTGAGGGATTTTAGAAGGAAGCTGTCATTCTCTGACTCCCAAGATACAAGCTAGTTTCAGGGCAGTGAAGCTAAACCTACACACACAATTCTCCAAAGTGTATTCATTTAATGTGACACTACACTCACGAGTTAAAGCTTAAAAATAAATTCAAGTACCCTAACTATTAACAAAAATGTATCTTATTTGTGTATCACTCGGCCGTAGATCCTCAAATCATCTCTGAATTGGTGCTGACACTGTCCTTCCTTCTGGAGGGTGGCTACTTTTGTTCCCCATGGTCCCTGTGTGTGTTGTAAAGTAGTCACCGCTCCAAGCTCGCTCCCCTTGAGGGACTACAATCTCAATACAAATTAGCAAACTAAAAATGAGATTTTAGTCCATCACGGCAGTGAGCTTGGAGCGGTGGCTACTTTACAACACACACAGGAACCATGGGGAACAAAAGTAGTCACCCTCCAGAAGGAAGGACAGTGTCAGCACCAATTCAGAGATGATATTTTGGATCTATAGCTGAATGATGCACAAATAAGGTAAATTTTTGTTAATAGTTAAGGTACTTGAATGCTTTGAATGAATGACAATATGCATCAATAAATAGATGTCTTCACTTCACTACGGTGTGCTGGTGACTTCACTAACAAGTTTTGCCCTAAAAATCTTCACAAGTGTTCCAGTCGATCCTTTAGATTGCTGAAGGATTAAAGCATATTTATATAACTTAACAGTATATGCTTTAGTTTCTCTTAGATTGTGACACCAATTGATCTGAAATGAGAAGTACTATTTAAATTACTCCTAGGGGTAGGCATACCACTGATATAATTATATATACACTGATGAGCCAAAACATTATGACCACCCACCTAATATTGAGTAGGTCCCCCTTTTGTGCAAAGACACCTGCACCCACCTCTGACCCAGTCGTCTAGTCATCACAATTCGGCCCTTGTCAAAGTCACTGGAATCTTTATGCTTGCCCATTTTTCTGCTTCCAACACGTCAACTTCAGGGACAAATGTACTGTATATAT
>NW_017307910.1:289963-341566 GCF_000935625.1 Nanorana parkeri
ATATTTATGTGTGTGTGTGAGCTTAATGTATGATTCCAAAAGTCTTAAAATACACATTAATTGGTCTGTTGCCGATGTCTTACTCCATCTACTCACATTCTTATTGAGTTAAGTGAGTAAATGAGTTGGGGGCCTTGTCAGCTACATAGGGAGGCAAGGGCAGTAGGAAGGGGGAGGCTACTGCGGGATCACGGATTCTCTGGTGGCTATTTGTATAAATAGAGTGGCATAGCTTCCCAGGCTCCTTGGGTGCACTGCCAATGAATTAAGCATGTGTGCAAGCACATGGATGTCTTTGGCTGGTTTAGTAGGTTTATCAAGCAGTGTCACTTTAGGAATGACAGATGCAATTGGCACATGATGAAATGTCAATGAAGAAAGCAAAGGATCAGTGTTCTACAGTATTGTGTATCCTGTATATTTAACATCATGTTTCCATATTGCATGCAGAGCAAAAATAAATGCCAAACAATAAACAGAATTACCTTTGTTCCTAATGTAAATGTGTATAGGCTGTGTCATTTATGAACATTATAAACACTGGCAACGGCTTTGTTTCATAATACAATTACAGTCCATACAATACAAAACACTTACCCCGATGTTGAAATTTTTGTAGACTTTAGAATAGAATTGGCAGTGTTTGTTGGTAATCATTTGCATAATTTTCCAGTAATTCCTATTAATATTTCCTCTAGCTGGTAATAGTCCAAAATCAACATGGAAAAAAAAAGAAAAAGATGGAAGAGAAAATCACACTGGCAAATAACTATTTATACCTGATTTCATTCTGTAGATCAAATATACATTTTTGCCCTTCAAAGTGTTTTGGGTTCTCATTTCATGTGACAACAATCTGCAACATAGAAATAATAATGATACAAGGCAAACAAACTGCTCACTTTCCAGCATGTTAGCCCTTTTCGCTGTGACACTGTAGCAGGGCATACATGAGGAGGACCAGATGTATCATGTCTTCCCGAGGGCTTATGAATAAATTAATTTCTCACACTCCAGTTCCCGTGTGGCAGAACTTAATCTACGAGTGCAGAACAATGTCTTCAGGTGATGCCTTTGGAGTGCCACACGCAGACACAGCCTATATTTTAATAACCTTGATAGCAGTATTGCAAGTGAACTTGTGTCCATCTCTTGGTATTCAAATCGCAGCACATAGCTGCCCTTTTCGAACTTGAGTCATTTGGCCCCCTGTGGCCCTGTATATCTGTGCATACTGTCCTGTTGCATATAAAACTACTTTTCTATTTCAATCTCTCTGCTACTCGCAGGCAACTCTCGCTGCGTATTTTAATGAATCTCATATGCCAACCCATTTCTAGAGCCTTATAAAAAACATACTAAAAAATATATTTAGTAATACAATATTTTTTTTTTATTATAAGGCATGGTGTTAGGGAGGATGGAGAAAAATATCAAAAATTCCTCCTGAAGCAGTATGATGAGTACATGCTGAGCTACCTAGGGTTTGTTCTGCCAGTATGAACTGTAAGGTCACAGTGATCTTCATTTCATCTATTGCAGCCACATTTTCCTTCACAGTGAAGGTCACAGCTTCTTGAAGCACAGTAGATGAGCACATATTTTATGGGATGACTGGGAACAAAGTGCTACTGCAGCATCTTTGATTACATAGTATGTCAAAAGCAATAATATTTTGAAATAAAAAATTGTTTAAATTCAATGTGTCCCTCCCGCACACACAACTTTCTAAACATTATAGCGAGCACGCAGTCACATTTGTTATCGTAGGTTGTTCTTCTGCACACCGAAAGCCTTCTAGAAGCTGAAGCAGATCAACGTCCAATGCATATGTTTGCTTTGTTGGATCCATCATGGCTGCCTAAGATTAAGAGTATGGAGACCATTAACACAAGTTTCTGTACTAATGAAGGCTTTGATTGACCTTTGCTGTGAAAAAAGGGGTTAACGACTCGACCTAGGTCTGTTTTAAGCACAGGCAAAACAAGCATTTTCCACCAAGAAGGGGGGCCCACCATCACACTACTGTTATGGAACCTGATGAGCAGGAGTGTGAAAAAATTTGTATTTCATCATTCCAATTCTTTGTTTAAAGAGCACGGTCTGTTTTCTATATGTATTACATTTTTTTGTGTAAGATTATTTTAGTTTTAGTATACAGGCTGAAGCCAATGGCTAAAGACATTTTACTTAATGGCAGTTTATACTGTGAATCACATGCACTACAAGGACACAACCACTACCTTCCTACTGCCATAGGTACACTTAAAATTACCACTTGAGCAGTATTTTGCTGGTTGGTTCTATAAAATTGAGGCTTGTTACACACATATTAATAAGAAATAGATCTTATAGGTTGTATATTTCCCCAAAAAGTGGAAACCTTAGCTACACATGGCAGTGCCTACAGGTGTAGCTGTGGTGACCAGCATTCCCACAGGAACTCTATGGTGAAGCAGGGGAGGGTACTAAAATTGTTAGGGATCATCCTTATGGATAGAGATACCAGGTAAAGGGGTACAAATCATGGGTGACTGCTTAAATTTCTGGGTGACTTGACATGTCTGTTATAGATGGCAGTTAATATTTCAGTTTTCACTCTATAAATAAATCTCTTATTCTGCACCTCTCGGACTTTGAATCCCACCACTAGAAGCCAAGCAGGTTCTGTGGCAGTGCAGTGGAAGTTAGCATGCTGACAGGAGAAGAGAGAGATGATTTAATGCTGTGCTGCCACAGTTTATTTTCCAAACAGCAGACTTGATACAAGTCCTTGAATAAGCTGTGCAACCAATTCAGTTGAGGACGAGGACCTCTCCCTGTCCTGCAGGGATGTCTGAACTACAAGACTGGCTGAATGCAAAAACAAATCTTTTCTTCCTTTCTGTGTATTTCAGCTGTGTAGAGAGTTTCTTGCCTGAAGTCCAGCTTTAATGTTTCTGGGAGAGGATTAAAAAGAACTTTGCAGAAAGTAAAATGATAGGTAATATAAAGATTTCTGTATATTCATTTTTCAGAAGGACTGTATTATTGAACAATGCCACAGATGTGTTAGATGGTTCCAGGTTTGTTACAATGCCAAAAGGCACAAATCTGATTAAGAGGGGAGAAAATCTGCAAACTACCAATCAAAACTAAAAATTGATCTTTGCAAGGCAGTTTTCTGATTTGTGTGTTATTCTTCTTTTCAACCCAGTTTATCAGCCAAGGATGTATTTTGTTTCCACTTCTGACGAAAAATATAGATCAGATCAAAATGTGTCCAGCTATATGGGGTCTGCTGTAGAAGGGTGAGATTGCCCCTTTCTTGATCAGTACAATTTCAAATGATATATTAGAGCTCTGTTTATTCCCTTTGCAGTCAATGTGTGGGAGGTGTCTCCTGAGTGCTTATAGTATATTCTGAGCCTCCATTAGCTTGGAGGAGTGGGCTGTATATTTGAGTAATAACTTTGTCTCATTCAATCAGGCCTTGAGAATAACGAATGCAGGCCCAAATGGTAAATCTATGGTGTATATCATGCAAAGATTTCCTCTGGTCTTCTAAAGAGCAGTTCATTATTAAACTGCATTTATATCTAAGGGTATCAACAAAGTATCTCTACAAATCTTTAAAAGGGAATGCATAGACCTTTGGATGATTAATTTAAATATACTGTATGTGTAGAAGGGATCAGCTTGATATAAATAATATTATTAGCATGTGTTAAAGCGTGAAATACCTTGTTTCTGTGTATAGTTTGTATTAACATATTGGAACAGGGACAGACAATGTTTCTTATTACAAATGCAGGTTTTGCTCCCTGCTTTGCTGTGCTGCACAACGTTTCATAACAATGCAACTCTATGAGTTGGTGGACTCATGAACAATAAAATACTTGTTTAAAAACTAATCCAGAAAGTTAGTAAAATGTATATTCATGGATTCCAGAAAACTAGCAATTGTTTGTGATTTTCTTAGAACACTGAGCTTAAATAAGGACCTAACATGTAAAAAAAAAAAAGAAACACAGTTATATTGTGAGGATGGCTGCATGCATGTAATAAGTTTTGGGTATCCCCCAAGCATGTTATTTAAAGGTATTGTGAATTTTTAGTGTTGACCTTTAGCCATTAGAGCTTCTAAATGTATTGGGACCTGTCCTGTCTTACAGTGCCCAACTCCCCATACTCTTTGTTTGACAATCCCTTGCTTATTAATTTAGAAAATTACCGGAATTGATTTTAAAGATTTGTCTCCAATTGACTTTAATGAGATTTGGATTAAGGTTTGAAGATTGCATGAGTTTAGCGAACTCCCCATGATAATAATCACATGTACAAACACATCTTTTGTAGGATGTTATTTGTATTGCCATCCCGGGGTACTTATTAGTAGCAATTTAGGTCAAGAATGGCCTAATCTGCCTGATAACTGCAACATGAGTCCCTTCAACTGAGCACTATGGGTTCCTTTAAATAAGCAAAATGTGTTACATTGATGGAAAAACAGCAGTGTGTAACAATGCTAAATATGTGTGCTGATTTTCAGTTTATGCTTTCATGCACACAAAATACATAACACTTTGCTGTTCCTTCTGCAAATTATGCCATCATTAAACATACATCAGAGAAAATGAAATGCAGAGTCAGGGCTTTCATCAACCTAGTCCAAATATTTTTAAATGATGTGCCAAGGGGAAAATACACATGATCTCATACAGGGCATGCAGTGATCAAAATGATATAAGTCTATCTAATATTCTGTTTTGTAAAACATATCACTATTAATGTGAAGGTGGGTTTTGTACTAGGTTACTATTGGTTAGATTGAGATTTATCCTGGTTGGGTTAAGTCTAAATATTTATTAAAGGTATTTATACAGCGCAGTCCCTGCCCTCAAGGAGCTTATAACCTAAGGTCCCTACCTCACATACATACATAAATGGGCCAATTTAGACAGCAAAGCTTACCAGCGTGTTTTTGGCATGGAGGAAGAAATCAGAGTACCGGGCGGAATCCCACAAAGCACAGGTAGAACATGCAAACTCCATGGAGATAGTGTCCTTGCCAGGAATCAAACTGGGGAACCCAGTGCTGCAAAGCAGAAGCACTAACCACTAAGCAATCATCTAAATCTAAAATGTAGCTGTTTGAAAGGGATTTATCAGTGCAATTAATTGTAACTAAGGAATCAATAACAAAATGTACTTTTAGCAATTCTGACTAGAGGCAGCAGAGTACATGCACACATGTGATATTGCCTTGACCTGTGTTTCTCAATCTTTTTTCAGTCGCAGCACCCTTTTAAAAGGCACCTCAGTCTAAACTGTAAAAAACATAAATGTAAACATTTTAAACATGACATGTACTTCGCCCCAAACTCCCCTTACCCTAAATGGCGGTCTGGTATGGATTTTACAATTATTTATGCAAACAAAAAGGGGAATTACCCCTTTCACATCAATGTCCCCCTCTTTCACATCAGAAGCCCTCCCTCCATAGCCATCAGGAGTACCCCCTCCAGTCATAGCCCCAGCTTTCACATCAGTGTCCCCCTTCACATAAGGAGCCATCTTCACATAAGAGCCCTCAGTCCCCCTTCACAGAGCCCTAACTTATAATCTTCAGCATAGTGTGGTTGCAGCAGAATGGCAGACAGCAGGAGGTGGAGCAGTGGTGGACAGAGGTGGACTTCTGTCCTCTTTTGAATGCTGGGGGAGGTCCTGGATGCAGCTTGTCCTGGATTAGCATCATGTGTTTCCATGGTGCTGTTGACCACCTTGTGTGCACCATGGAAATGCATAACACTATACTAAAATTTAAAAGCATCCCAGGGTACTGTGGAGGAACGTGAGGTCAGGTGAGGCAGTTGAGGCAAAGCTTCAACTAGTATTATGGAGGAAAAATCAGCTTTTTCCCCCTTCAGATCGGCTTGTAACAGGTTACACAGCAGAGAAAGCCTCCCGCTGTGTGACCTGTCATGGACGGAGTGCTGCCTGTTAATTACAGGCAGCGCTGCATCCAGCTTTTGACAGGTAGTTAGGTTACACAGCGGGCTTCCCCACTGCTTGTGTAACCTAACTTGGTGAGGCAAGAGCTGTCACAGCCTCTACTCTGTGTTAGAGGCGTGAGCTCTGTGGGTGCATAGCGCCATTGGTTCAAGCGATCTCGATGCCTCACAATAACGAGCAAGTGAGGGAGAGGGAGGCTCCTCTCTGTCTCCTCCCTTTCTCCTCCCCACACAGCTTGGTTTCCAAACTGGGGGGTGGATCTTCGACGGGATGGGGGCAGAGCTTCGGCTGGCTGGGGGATGCCTCACCCAGCACAGAAGGCATGGCAGTCACTGGTGCTGTGGAACCCTGGTTGAAAAGGCGCGCCTAGACACCTAGCCTAGACTGTTCTTGTAGCCTCACTGTTCCTCACAGGCCTCCGACATCATTAGAGGCATTTCCTGTCTACAAAAATTGCACATTTATAAAGCACAGTGGTGGCTTTATATACAGTATTTGTTTGGCACTTATGAACAGTGAAGCAGGCAAAGCTCCATTCAAAGAAGGAGGAGGAGAGCAATGTCATGTGACATGCCTCTGCAGCAGTATGCAGAGAGCACACCACAGGTTCCAAACTGCTGCATATATTTTATGAGTGTCTGGTAAAAAGCTGTATCCTCTCTCCACTACATGTGTATATTGTTAAAGGAGAATGATTTGTATCAGGGAACACTAATGTTATAATATATGAGACAGACCTGCAGCTGTGAAAAATCACTTAGTCACAAATTGCCAGCAACTATAATCATTACTTTGTTAGCTATAAGGCATAAGGTCTTGGCTGAGTTCAAACTAAGGCCACAATCAACACAGAGATTTTGCCTACATACATGTAGATCATTTGGTTTCCACCCAAACTAGAACCCACCCAATTTAGATAGTGACATAAGACTAGACATGAACATTTTGTTTTGTTTGTTTTCATTAAATTCAGACGTTTGGATGCATCCCAATTTCCGAATTCTAATGTGTCCAAATGCGAATGAATCCGAATGCTCGTTCAATGAAAATTCAGATCCCTCAGAATTTAATTTAAACGGAAGGCATGGATGATGTGACTTTATTCCGAAACGAAAATTCAGACGGATCCAAAATCCAAATCACAAACCAAATCAATGTAGGAGGATCAATTACCAGATTATGAATATGTATGTAACTCTGACTCAGGTACTATACAGAAGAGAAGAAGCCAGAGATGATGTGCATGGTCACATGTCCTACTCACATTCACCAGAGTTCTAGGAAGTAAAGGGAGATAAACATGGCCACTGTCAGAAGACTGGGGAAGAAAAGAGAAATAAGGAATGCAAAGAATACAAAGCCTGCAATTATCTAGAAGTATTTGTTTGTAGATTGTCATTACTAAACATTTCTAAATGTTATTGTGGACATTGGTTCCCAGAGCAGTTTCTGCCATAGGAGCATTTTCACTGTTTGCCCTTTCTGTTTTTCACTTATATTCATCAACACGCTTGCCTTTAACATTTTCCAGGGTCTGTCTGGGAGACACTGAGTAGCAGTTCTGCTTTATGAAAGTCTTTTATTTTTTCTCCCATAGCTCACAGCCATCTTCTGTAGTCATCATATATGCTTTCCGACCTTTTTCTTTTTTTCACAGGCTGTTTTGCTGGAACTCGAAGCTGTATCAGTATCTGCAGCACTATCTGAGACTTTGGCTGTAGCTAGGCCTATAACTTGTTGGAAATAACCTACAGATACGATTTACCTGTCAAGATAACGCTGGACACATGGCTGAGTACTTATTGTTTAACTGGAAAACAACACAATCTCACTAGAGAACACAATACATTAAACACAATACTATCACCTAGTGACAGAACCACTATGAAAATGGTTGCTGCACCTATGTCTGTATTTACAGCATTCTAACATGAATAAATAAGCCATGTACCCATTTTTTGTTATCTCTTCCAGGAAAACCCTCTTTCATGAAAGGCACTGATGTATAAAGGATGTGAGATATTTTTTGAACCTTAATGTCTTCCTCTCATCAAGCAGAAGATAGCCCTTGGCTTTCAAATTATTATATAGGCAAGATCTATATTCAAAAGGTATGTGAACCATAACACTAAAACCACATATAAACATTAACTTGTTAATATACAGGCATGGTCCACTGCTGTCACAATCAGGAGATACACTCTGAGAAATGCAATGCAGACAATGCATCACATGTATGTAGACAAGAAGCCGTCTACATGACGGCACAGCAGCCGTTCAGCAGCACTGAAATACATAAAAGGGAAACGAAAAAGGGTGAAAAAAGTATTTTTATTAAAGAAACAGATGGCAAATAAGTATCATATACAGTGATTTTGTAAATTAAATCTCATTTAGTTAGGGCTGGCATCTAGTTTAATAAGTGAATATTTCATAACTGACTATTCATTTAGAAACGTTTCCTCTTGTTAAGTCTTTCAGACTGTTCTGTTTGGATCCACTTACAGAACAAGATATAATAATGTGTCTGACCAGCAACTTGTTCACACAAATCTCTTTTTATTATTTCAGCGCAGTCACTTGGCATACCAGGAATAGGAAGATTTGTGCTCAAAGAGCAGGATGTTCTGGCTAAAAATCCAGAATCTTTTAACCTTGTGCAAATCATTTTATTTCTTTTTCTTTATGGGCTCCAATACCGGATTCTATGTTTTGGAATGTCAGAATGTATATTTCCAGTCATTGGAATTTAACTCTTTTCAGATCAGAAACAGCCAACAACACTTTGATATTCTGCAAACATACCAGCAAAAATGCATGTTTTTGTTTGTTTGTTTATTTTTTTTTGTTTGTTTGTTTTCCCCCATTGACTCCAACACATTTTCATTTTGGGGAAAAGAAAACTCGAATTTTCCCTTATACCTACTTATCGAGCTCTGAAAGGATCCCAAATTGATGCAGTCACATACCAAACATGACCGGCTCCCAGCTACCTTTGCCTAAACCAACTGTTGGTTGTTCTGGCCTTCCACTACTGGCTCTAATAGAAAGCTTTTACAGCTGGATGGTGTATACAGGAGCGTCCCCATAATGAGGGGGTCTGGGGGAAAAGTGCAGCAAGGCTGATCAACAGCTTCCCCCCCTTCCCTGGCTTACAGCTTGGCTGCCTGCTGCCTCTTGCCTGACAGTTGGGCCAGCCGACCTCCTCCCACCAAGCTGACAGCTTGGCCGTCCGCTGCCTCCCACCCGGCTGACAGCTCAGCAGACCAACACTTCCCCTTCTCCTGCCCTCAGGTGGCAAATAAGGTAGGGACGCCCTGGGTGTGTAATGTATATACCCCAAGTCTATAGTCTGGTTATTGAACACAAGTTAAAGTGTGTGTGCATCACAAGAGTTGCTCTGCAGCAGAAATAACTAAAATGCTGCATATAAAGTTAACCTATTCCTCTTCCTTTCTTCTACCCTTTCCTCTTACTTACTATAAATCTAATCTCATGATCTTTCAACCTTCCTTAAACAGTATCATTTGCTCTTCAAATGAATATTCCTGCCATTGTTTTCTTTTTCTCAGCCTTGCCAACTTGATCTCCTTCCTTCCTCTTTACTTTTCTCTGAAACTTGCCTTTCTATTTACTTTTTTCCTCAACCTTTGCCAGCCTTAAAGTGCTTCACCCAGGCTTCCCACAGACAACACTGGGTGGAGCACTTTATTATGTTGTTTTGTTTTTGATGGGAGTTGTGCAATATTGAAAGGAGAATAGGACTAATAGGAATGGGCCAGTTGGCTAGGGTTGAGAAAGAAAGTAAGCAGAAAGGCAAGTGGCAGAGAAAAGTATACAGGCAGAAAAAGAGAATATATCGCTTATGAAATGGACAGCTGTCAAGGTTGAGAAAAAGAAAACAAATGAAAAAGCAAATGACAGGAATCTTCTTTCGAAGAGCAAGGGATACTGTAGAAAGAATGATAAAAGATAATGAGGAGAATTTATAAAAACTGGAGCAGACAAAATCTGGAGCAGTTGCCCATGGCAACCAATCATCTTCTCTCTTCAGTTTGTTCAGTCAAGATTTGAAAATGAAAGAGAGAACCTGATTGGTTGCCGTGTACAACTGCTCCAAATTTTGTCTGCTCCAGTTTTTATAACTTCTCCCCAATGAGATTAGACTTAAAGTAAGATAGAGGGTAAGGTAGTAGAAGTAAGTCGGAAGTAGGAGTAAGAATTTGTACTATTCAATGAAGAGAGTGGAAAGGTAATTCAGATTCTGTAGGAAAATGCTGTCAATGTTGTACATTCATATATTGCACAACCCCCATGATAAGTAACACTACATGTTTTTTTTTAAGTTGAACATCTCTGGGAAAATTAATAGTGTAAAAATAAAGAAAAATAAAGATAATTTTAATGGTAGAAAATAAGAGCTAAATTTTAATATCTGGCAGATATGATGTAAAGTGCATCAACTCTCCCGTAAATATATAACTTTATAAATACTAGGCAGAATCATGTGTATAAATTGTTTATAACGTTAGGTAAAAATCAACTTTCCTTTTTATTTTCGTTCAATAGTTGTTGTTTTTTGAGTTTTTCATGTTTTGGTTAATAACAAACAAGATAAGGCATTACAGGGGCAGGGCAGTAGATAATTTTTTTTCCTGGGGGGGTTCAGAACAAAATGTTGTGCCCCCCTCCACCCCAATCGACCTCCAACAAGCAGACGCATAATTTGCCTGTGTTTGCCTGTAATTGTGTTTGGCCACTATTTGCAGGTCGTCTTTAATATTAATTGGAACCTCTGGATTTTCACACACACACATATATATATATAGATCTATATATCTATATAGATCCATCTATATAGATCTATATAGATAGATCTATATAGATCTATATAGATATATATACACATACACATAGATATATAGAAACACTAATTTTGTCCGTATGCAGAGCAGCCCTCAGGGAGTGGAAGCATGTTATCTCCTACATTTTCAGCATGAAAATCTCTGGACTGGTGGGCTAGGTCAGTGTAATATATGTAAATATACTCGCCTCCCTGAACCTGGAATTCCTCTTTAAGCCTTTCGGTCTTTGGAATGCAAGCACAGGCATGCTTCTCATATCACAAACAATGTAGAGGTGAGCAGTGCAAAACTCCTCTCTGATGGAGCTCTGAGCATAGGGAAAAGTTCGTCATCACTTTCCTTCCCCTGCGCACCACTGTGTGACACAGACTTCACTCAGTTGAAATGTGTTTGCTGCCTCCCCCCCTCCCCCGTTTTTTACACCACTGCACTCGGTACCTACCTGGACCTGCTGCAGCTCTTTTTCAGTCTTTCAGATTGTCCTCCCGATCGCTGTTGCTCCCAGGCTGCCAACTCCTGCAGGATGTCTCTGCACTGCCCACGCTGCCTTAAACTAGTACACAAATGGGATCCCTCCAGCTCCCTCACCGCGGTGCCTGCTGGGAAATGGAGTTCCCTGTACGGCCTCACCCCCTGCTACAGTGTGTTCACTGGTCTGTCCCTCTGTCTGAACCGTGGTCGGCGGTCCACAAGTATCAAAAACACAGCCCCGATCTCCGTACACCAGGACACTCTGGGGGGGGGTTTGAACCCCCCTATCCCCCCCCCTTATCTACGCCCCTGGGGCATGGGAACGTACAGCTAGTACAAAAACATGTGCACAACTTACACGCATTTAGTAAGTACCAGCAATGTCCCCAGGAAGGGGGAGAGAGATCGTGAACGGTAGGAAGAAAAGTAACAGAAGTACAGATAAATAAAAAGTGAGGAAAGGTAGTCAAGGAGCCATGAGCAAGGACAGTGGTATATCGCCCAGTGGGGGGATTTGCTTATACACTTATAAATATTAGTTAGTGATGTAATAACATAGCTGCTCAAGTATGCCAATATTTCCATGTATTGCAAAACCTGTTGTGTGATCCATCTCTAAAGGACATACATTTTTCATTTGCATTATGAAGATTAATGATGCATAGCGTCTCAGAAAAATTCGGAGAGTTCAAGCTCTTCCAGTGATGTACAATGGTTAATCTAGCTATCTAGTTAATCTAATCTATAAGTAAGAGGGAACTCTGCCAGTCCTATTGACAACAGGCCCAACGCAGGGTTGGGGGGTGTCAGTATACCTGTTACCAGTGAAATCTGTTGAAAGACCCGTTTCCAAAAGCTCGTAAGGCTTTTACAAGTTCAAAGGATATGGTATAAACTACCAATCTGGCCGCAATCCCTCCAGCATGTCGATGGGGAAGATGGGTACATCCTGCTCAGTCGCAAAGGGGTGAAGTACCAGTGGAAGGTTATTTTGTGTGCAAGCGCCCACAGGTCGGCACATTTAGTCGTCTTATGTGTAGAGCTGAGGGCCCCCATCCACTGTTGTGGTGAGAAGGTCATTTGCAGCTCATCTTCCCAGTGTTGGAGGGATTGGAATTTAGTACATTCTAGTTTCTCGTGTAGTAGGTTATAGAATAAGGAGATACCTTTGGTTCTTGACTTCTGCGAGAAGTAAAAGTTCCAGGCAGAATGAGGAATTTCACATGTGTTAAAAGTAAAATTGTGAAGTAAGTGTGAGATTTGAGAATATACATATATGTCTTCTGTCGGTAGATTATATTCTTTTTGGAGTACGTGAAATGGTTTCAAACGAGAGCACACATATAGATTGTGGAGGAAAATAACGCCTTTGATTGACCAAGTATTCATTCGAATTTCGGGAATCAATAGTTCTAAAGCTGTAATAGGAATGTTGATTGTACGACATGGGTTGTTCCTCCCCGTATTGGTGCGGAGGTGGCTCCAGGGTTCCAAAGTCGCTCTGAACATGGGTGACATGCGGGCCACTAGTGTTGTGGGTAGTGTTTTGTATAATAAATAAATAAAGGTGTTACCCCTAGGGAGAAAAGAGGCCTCCACTTCACACCATATTTTGGAATGTTGTGGGTTCAGCCAAGCCTTCATCTGGTCGAGCAGGTGCAGTGTCTTGAAATAGCTGTTGGAAATAAGGAACGGCAGAGTTCTGTATAGATAGAGAAGTTGAGGCACGGCTATCATTTTAAAGGTGGCCAGTCTCGCAGACCAGGACAGAGTGTCTCTGCAAAGATTGTTTAAGAGGGTTTGCAAGTGACCCAGAAAGGGCACATAGCTATGATTATATAACGTGGAGATGGAGCTTGTTAATGTAATACCCAGATAGGAAATGCCAGTGGCAATCCACTGATAGGGAAACTGGGATTGTAGCACCACCTTACTGGTTGTCGGCACTCCTAGATCCAGGATCTGGGACTTTGAGGTATTGGTCTTATAGTACGATACAGCACTAAAGGATTCTAACACCTCAGAGACCGAAGCCAGGGAAGTTTCCTAGTTTGAGAGGAGCAGCAAGATGTCATCTGCAAACAGACTGATTTTGGTTGGGTTCCAGTTAAATTTGAATCCAGAGATCAGTAGATGGGACCTAATGGTCTCCGCTAGGGGTTCCATTGTGAGGTTAAAAATTAAAGGGGAGAGAGGGCATCCCTGCCTGGTGTCATTGGTGATAAGAAAGGGTTTAGACAAGGCATCTGACGTGAATACTTGTGCGGAGGGTGTTGAATACAGTGCCATGATGGCGGAAATTATGCAGCCCGAACTTGTAGAAGACATTTTGCATATAGCCCCAATGCACCCTATCAAATGCTTTCTCTGCATCTAAAGCAAGGAGCTATGGGCATGGTGGATCACATTTAGGACGCGGCGGGTGGCATCAGGCACTCCTCTTCCTTGAACAAAACCCGATTGGTCCGGGTGAACCAGTGAGGGAAGAACCTCATTCAGTCTAAGCGCTAGTATCTTCGCAAAGAGTTTTAGATCAGTATTGAGAAGCGAGATAGGGCGAACGTTTTGTGGACAAGTAGGGTCTTTCCCTGGCTTCGGTATCGTAACAATCATAGCCGCCAGCATTTCAGGGGGGAAGAAGCAGAAGGGGAGGCCTTGTCGTACACCTGTGTTAAATAAGGTATTAAGACATGAGCAAAACATTGATAGTATTCGCCAGTAAAACCATCTAGCCCGGGCGCCTTATTAGAGGGCAAGGATTTAATAGCATGTTGTATTTCTCGTGGCGTGATAGTCGCATTGAGGTGATGAAGTTGGGCGCTAGATAGACTGGGTAGGTGGATTTTACGTAGAAAGTTAAGAATGACCTCATCCGAGGGTTGGGGGATTGTCTGGCCGTCTTTGAGGTTATAGAGACTACCATAGTAGGAGCTAAATGCATCGGCTATTTTTTGAGGATGCCATAGTTTTTCCTCATTGCCTGTGGGGATTTATGTATGGAATTTTGACTCTGCCCGGGTTGGGTCTTCAGGCGATTTGCCAAGAACTTTCCTGCTCTGCTGCAGTTAGAGTAAAAATTAGCCTTATATCTAAAGAGCTGGTTGTCGTGCTGTTCCAAGAGGAACAACCTGAGGTCTGTTCTAAGTTTACTCAAAGCGGTGGATGTAGCTGTGGTGGGATTCAATTTGTTTTGGGAGTTGAGAGTATGAATCTGAGAGAGAAGGTGTGTGAGTTGGCGAAACCTCTGCTTCTTTGTCCGTGCCCCAATTTGCATCATTAGCCCCGCACAAACGCCTTATGGGCATTCCAAAGACTATAGACATTGTCAACAGAGGGTTCATTAAAAAATTCCTTCAATGCTGTCTCAAACAAAAATCTCTGGACTGGTGGGCTAGGTCAGTGTAATATATGTAAATATACTCGCCTCCCTGAACCTGGAATTCCTCTTTAAGCCTTTCGGTCTTTGGAATGCAAGCACAGGCATGCTTCTCATATCACAAACAATGTAGAGGGGAGCAGTGCAAAACTCCTCTCTGATGGAGCTCTGAGCATAGGGAAAAGTTCGTCATCACTTTCCTTCCCCTGCGCACCACTGTGTGACACAGACTTCACTCAGTTGAAATGTGTTTGCTGCCTCCCCCCCTCCCCCGTTTTTTACACCACTGCACTCGGTACCTACCTGGACCTGCTGCAGCTCTTTTTCAGTCTTTCAGATTGTCCTCCCGATCGCTGTTGCTCCAAGGCTGCCAACTCCTGCAGGATGTCTCTGCACTGCCCACGCTGCCTTAAACTAGTACACAAATGGGATCCCTCCAGCTCCCTCACCGCGGTGCCTGCTGGGAAATGGAGTTCCCTGTACGGCCTCACCCCCTGCTACAGTGTGTTCACTGGTCTGTCCCTCTGTCTGAACCGTGGTCGGCGGTCCACAAGTATCAAAAACACAGACCCGATCTCCGTACACCAGGACACTCTGGGGGGGGGTTTGAACCCCCCTATCCCCCCCCCTTATCTACGCCCCTGGGGCATGGGAACGTACAGCTAGTACAAAAACATGTGCACAACTTACACGCATTTAGTAAGTACCAGCAATGTCCCCAGGAAGGGGGAGAGAGATCGTGAACGGTAGGAAGAAAAGTAACAGAAGTACAGATAAATAAAAAGTGAGGAAAGGTAGTCAAGGAGCCATGAGCAAGGACAGTGGTATATCGCCCAGTGGGGGGATTTGCTTATACAATGCCAATATTTTCATGTATTGCAAAACCTGTCGTGTGATCCATCTCTAAAGTACATACATTGTTCATATGCATGGTGAAGATTAATGATGGATAGCGTCTCCGAAAAGTTCGCAGAGTTCAAGCTCTTCCAGTGACGTACAATGGTTAATCTAGCTGCCAGTAATATATGGGAAATTATATTTTGTAATCCTATTGACAACAGGCCCAATGCAGGGTTCGAGGGTGTCAGTATACCCGTTACCAGTGAAATCTGCTGAAAGACCCGTTTCCAAAAACTTTTAAGGTTTTTACAAGTCCAAAGGATTTAGTATAGACTACCAATCTGACCACAGTACCTCCAGCATGTCGATGGGGAAGATGGGTACATCCTGCTCAGTCGCAAAGGGGTGAAATACCAGTGGAAGGTTATCTTGTGTGCAAGCGTCCACAGGTCGACACATTTAGACGCCTTATGTGTAGAGCTGAGAGCCTCCATCTACTGTTGCGGTGAGAAGGTCATTTGCAGCTCATCTTCCCAGTGTTGGAGAGATTGAAATTTAGTAAATTCTAGTTTCTCATGCAGTAGGTCATAGAATAATGAGATACCTTTGGTTCCTGACTTCTGCAAGAAATAAAAGTTCCAGGGAGAATGTTGAAGTAAGTGTGATATTTGACAATATAGATATATGTCTCCTGTCGGCAGACTATATTCTTTTTGGAGCACGTGGAATGGTTTCAAACGAGGGCCCACATATAGATTGTGGAGGAAAGTAAAGCTTTTGATAGACCATGTGGTTAATCGAACTTCGGGAATCAATAGTTGTAAGGCTGTAATAGGAATGTTAATGGTACGACATGGGTCGTTTCTCCCTGTATTGGTGCGGAGGTGGCGTCATGCCTCCAAGGTCACTCTGGACATTGGTGACATGCGGGCCACCAGTGTTGTGGGTAGTGTTCCGTATAATAAATAAATATAGGTGTTACCCCTAGGGCGAAAGGAGTCCTCCACTTCACACCATAGTTTGGAATGTTGTGGGTTCAGCCAAGCCTTCATCCGGTTAAATTTGAATCCCGAGATCAACTTTCCTTTTTATTTTAAACTGTATATAAACCCTAGCTACCTGGACATACAGGTATTTACACATGTTGATATGTGTGTTTTATTCCACTTTACCATCATTATATGTTAAATTTAAAGTAATATTAAAAAATAAATAAAATAAAGACATTATTTTTTATTTTTTACACAACTATGACAGTACCGTATTGATCAAATTCAGAGATCAAAGTATTACTCTGTTACTAGATCTTTCTCTCATTTACTTCAAACACATGTAGCTTCTTTCAGAAACATGTGTAACATAAGAAGAGGTGTCAGTATGAGTGTTCATGTATTTTACTTCTGTTTCTCAGGGGCAAAGGCCATCGGAGAGTGTGAATCTTGTGATTTTGTTGATGTTAGAATAAAAGCTGCTCAAAATTTCTAATTCCACTGCAAAGGAAAAGATACGGTAGTATAAAGTGAATTTTTCTTCTTTCGTTTTTCCATACCTATTTAATGTGTGCACGTTAATAATTTTTTGCTGTTCCTTTCCCCTGGGAAAAAACAACAACACTCCAGTTGATATCGGATAATTAGATATTGAACAACCCAACACAGTAAGGGCAATCATACAATGATCGCATCTATGCCTTCTAATAACTGCATGACCTGGAGTTTGTTTGGGTTCAAAATATTCAGAACCTTTAGATCCGACTATAAGTGTGTCTGACCAAAGCCTTATAAAAGCAGCCAAATATGTTTGTGTATGGAGAGTAAAAATCCAATAAGTAAACCCTGAGGACTCGTTCACACTACAAATAGCTCCAAACATTTTGCTGCTTTTTTAAGGACTGGAGAATTGCTTAGACCGAAGAAAATACCTGTTTTACAATAGAGTGTGTTTACACCAAGGATTTGGAATGAGCAGCACTGGGGGAAAAATCTATATGTGGCATTTTCTGAGAAGATTGTATTTCTTACTACAATCTATGTTAGCATTTTTTTCAAATTACAAAATGCACAGATATAATCATTACAGTTATTTTGACAGAAAATTACATACAAAATGCCTCAATACATACAAAATTTTGACATAAAAATTGAACCTTTTGAAAATACAGATCAACGTTCATTAACACTCATGCTTTAATGCGTAATATTGACAAGCATTTTCAAGTGTTGCTAGTTTGAACGAAAAATTAGGCTTGCAGAAAACAACAATAAGGCTGAGACCATCCATATGTCTGGGGGCTTCAGCTGTGGAATCTCCATTTTATGTAGAGGAAATACATTATAAGAACAACATATGTTTACATGAGTCATTTAATAAAAAAACTTTGACAAATATTAAGGTACAATATAATAATAAACTGCCTAACTCGATGAGCATGCTGGGAGTTATGGCTCGAAACTCCCCAAAAAGTATAATAATATATTTAAATAAGCGCAATGCATTTTGCTCTTTATGTCATTGAGAGTGCCACTAAAAGTCATGTTAAAGATTTAAATTAACAGTAAACTATAGGGGAAATCCATGCATTCTTTTCTATGCTTCATTGGACATTTTTAATTATTTCTATGGTTCTGAAATGCCACATAAAGTTTCTATTTAATGTACGTTTTAGGCAACAGCAGATTGTTTTCGGTTGTTGCAGTGCCTAAGGAACAGAAATGTAAAATTAATGATGCATACTAATAGAAAGAGATTAGTATATTGTGTTGGCACTGTACAGCTGTTTATGCTCAAATAAAAGAGCATGTAACAGGTATAAAAATACAGAAAGCACTGGATGTCATTGCTGACCGTGTATTCAGGGCTGAATATTTTTTACACAAGGACAGACATTTAGAAAGATCCTTGAGTATCCTGGTATGTATTGCTGCTGACTAAAAATTATTCTCCTTTGTGGTTTTCTGAGCAGATTTCAAATCTTATGTGTTTATATTCTGAATGACCTCATAAGTGTGCAATTGTTGCTATTATATAGGATTGAGGGTCTCTTTTTTAGACCAATCCAGTGTAATTTGGTTATGGGCTTCTTTTTTTGGGCAGCACAAAGGGCAAAGAGAGTGTGCAAATAGTCTTCCTCTATAATCATACCCATACCAACCAATCAGGTGGCAGTCTGCTGCAGTCAAATCAGTAAAAAGTTTTTTTTTTCTTGTTGCTATGATGGCCATTACCCTTTGCACATTCTTTTGCACTCCATGATCAATCCTGCTAGAATTATCTTACTGATTCTGCCTCTCTAAAGGCCAGAATAGATACTTTTTTAGTGCCACGATGCTTGTATTTTCATGGATGAATAAATATGCCTATTATGGCAATTATAAATGCTGAATATAGCATTTTACGCATTAATATTCAATATTCAAGTTTACTAACTCTTTAATAATTATATAGTTCTAACAGAGCAAGTCAGAGGGGAATTTATAGCACAGGTTAGTAAAAATACTGAATTATTGCAATCCAGAAATGTCTTTGTGGTGCAGTGCTGACAGTTCTGGGCTCTTGTACACGCCCCAAATTGCATGTCATGAAGTGAACAATCTTTATCACATGTGGAGCAAAGTTAGCCCACATCAGGTCAAGATAATTGACTTGACCTTGGAGTGTTTTACCTTCCTTCACATTCTCGGACAGGGTGGATTTGGAAATGGTAAGTTATTAGGTTGGTTTCTGTAAGGGTTTGGTCACAATCATGGTTTGTTCTCCTTAGAAAACGTAAAGCAGAACTCTGGCCATTTGCAATGTACTAGTGTCCTACCTCTAATGGTGGGTGTCTCATCTATGGCTACCTGCTGCAATAAGTAAAATGAAATGTATATAATCTAAGCGTCAAACTTCTGGTTCTCACATTGTAGTTTAGAAATGTTAGTGAGTTGCTCACTTGACACATTGGCCATTCACAACATTTACATGGAATGTAACAAAGAAGGCATTCCTTAAAATGACAGGGGAGATTATATGGTAAAAGTAACCCACGTTATTTCTCTTGTCCATACACAAATTGCCCTGTACTATGTGTAAAAATTACATTTGAGGAATAGCCAAGGTTTTTAGTGAGCAACCCACTATCTTTTCTTAACTAGAGCCAGGGCTGTAACTTTCAAATGTTGGGCACGTACAGGGTTGCATGAAAATGATGGTTTTACCTAATGCAGCAACTAGCCATAGAAGGAACACACATCATTAGAGGCCAGATATATAAGACCAAATATATGACCAAATTGTGAAATTTTTAACCAAATGTCCTTCTGTCTCCTCCAGGTGATTCTAGCGTCTCATCACAACAGTGACTAGCAGGTGGCCGTTAGGGTTGTGAAGAAGAGATGTTTGGATAATGGAAATCTCAGCAGTGCCCAGAGAGAGCGTGATGTTCTGGAACTACAAACAAAGGTAAGTCTTGGCATCTACTCCTTTCTCCCCAAACACAGGGTAAAATTCAACTCTTCCATTACATATTCTTTTCTGCACAAAGCACTTTAGACCCTTAAACAATTATGCACTTTAGTGTAAAACACAGGTATAAAATATATTCTAGTATCTGCTAAGGAACTGGTGCATTCCTAGATAAAGAAGAGCTCCAGGCAATAGCAAATTCCTTAATTCTGTCAATGAATGTGGTCAATAAAAAGCTGCTAAATTGAATGTTAAATCCCCTTTAATCATCTTTTTTAAAAAGCCCACCTCGGGGCAAACAAAAAATCTACACTTGCAGTTCGACTACTCCTGCACTGTAAAGATTAGGGGCTCGTATATGTCTAGGGGCTGGAGAACAGCAGATTTACTTACCTAGTCCCTGCTGCCCTAGCAGTTGGCAATCTCTTCTTACCCCCTCTGCCCTGGCTGGTGGAATGTCCCTTGGAGTCCTCATGTCAAATGCAGATCTATGAATCCTGCATCAGACATTGTCAAGAAGCCCGTCAAAGCACTATGGGTGGTGTGCCGCAGGCATCTGTGCATGCGCATACTCAGGGCGTGACCCATAGAGCTAGCCATGGGTGTGCGTCTCTGCGTGGATGTGCTCGAGGACGCGCGCGTGCACACAGGTATGTGCGCATTCGTGCGCACCACAGATTTTGGCACCAGACTGGCTATTTAAACTGTGCCTCCTGGATGTTTCAGTGCTGGATGATCGTCAGCTATTGCAGCTAGTATCCAGCTTGTTGTTTCCACGTGTTATTGACATCCTGATTCCCCTGGCTTCTCCTGTTCTTTGATCTCGGATTGTTCCTGACTATTCTCTGCCTACTGCTTTGTACCTTGCTGCCCTCCTGGTTCTGACCTCGGCCTGCACCTCATCTACGTCTTCTCCTGCTACCTAGTCCTGCCTGCCACCTGGTTCCTGCTCTGCCAGCTTCGCATCTTGCCACCACCTAGCCTGCATCCGGACGTGCTTCCAGTGCATTGTGTGCGGTGTCACATTGACGGATTAGACGGTTTCCTGGCTCCAGCCTGCAGGCACTTGTGCTCCTCTGTGCCCTGAGCACCCTGTTCCACTTCCCAGGGGTCTCGGCAAGTTGCAAGGGAGGCCTCGCTCGTCATCTCAAGCTCCGAAAAGGTACGTGACAGACATGATGATGTCAGCAATACTTTGACTGCCGAAACTAAGGGAAAACGAGGCTGCAGGGACCATTCTAGCAGCCTGGATGGAGCTAGTGGGAGTGGGGATCAGGTAAGTGAATCGACCTTACTCCAGCCCCTAGACATAAATGAGCACTTAACCCCTGCAGTGCGGGATAGCCCCACTGCAAGGGGAGATATTTTGTTTGCCTGGAGATCGGCTATAATTAAATCAACATTTTCTGCAAAAAAGCTAAACAATTCCAATCAGTGTTTTAGAAGAGTAGCGATTGAGAAAGGAGGTAAAGAGCAGGAAAGAAAAATCCCTTCTACAGTACAGAGGCCACCAAATGGCCCCTGTGCTTGGGTGTTTAGGCATCTTAATCAATTACTGGCCAAGTTAAAACATTCATATTGATTGACAGCTAGAAAGAAGTGAGCCTTGGCCAGGTATAGTTGACCGTGGGAGGAGTTTCAGTGCCCATTTGACCCACATCTAATTTAGATGGGCTCCTAAGAACTAAAGGACCCTTGTGTAGCTGCACAATCTACACCAAAAATATTTCCACTCCTGCTACAGTCTCTCTGTGTGGTATTTCTCCTACTACCATATATCTAAAACACAAAGGAGAGGTAGGCAGGGTACCTGAGGTGGATGATCAGGCTGACAGAGTGCAACCATGTCTTAGAAGATAAAGATCAGAAGAGAGATCTCCCATCTGCAGTATCTCTGGGCCTTATTCAATAAATAATTATTTTTCCTAATTGCAGTAAACCATAGCATCCAATCAGAATGTAATATGTACTGGTTTGACCTCAACAGAGTGAATTCTAATTGTTTGCTATGAACTACTGCATGTACTTATGAATACAAAATCTTTATTGAATGAAGTTGTGTGTGTGTTTTAGGCCCTGAGAAAGAGTACGTAAAGTGCTTACTCCAGTGTACAAGCACATTTCAAGAGACAGAAATATACAGAGGAAAGTACAGGGACAGAACAAACTGTCAAACTCTTCAGGATAAGCAGCTATATTGCTTGAAGGCAACTGACAGAACCCAACATTAGCTACACAGAAAGAGGGAAAGATTTCAGCAACATGTAGTGACCATTAGAAGTAGCAAATACCTGGCATTAGTAAAGCAGATCTATTTAAGTTTAACTGCAATCCCTGGAATAAAATCATTAAACTGTCTGGCAGATTCCGGATATTTTTTGTAACAGTTGATACACTTTTCTTCAAATATCTATAAAGTTTGAATGTGAACATTTGGAAATAATTTGCCAATCCAGAGAATATTGCTCCATAAACAGGAACATATCCTTTATTTGCTCTAAGCCTTACCTACAGAGCTACCTTGCAAATGTCAAATGCATAGAAACGGGATTGTTTCAACATATTGCGGTAGTACACTGTGCCTCCCATAATAAATAAGTGCAATCTGTGTCTCAATGATGTCCTGCAGCAATATCTGAACTGCAGAACAAGATTAGTAGAATGCAGATTGCATTCTCCAGAAAAATCAAATGTTACTTGTTTCAATTAATTACCGCCTTGGGACCCTACAAAAATATAAATTAATTTTTTATGCCTATTCACCACGCTGTCTCTGAAATTGCATATAATATTCAAGATCTAAACGGAATATCTGCTAAAAAACATGAAATCTGTAATAATGCAACAAAAGCAGCATTTTAAGGTAATTTTGACACCTCAAGTGGGTGACACAAGTTGTTTTTGGAGTACTGCAAAGGAGAGGGGTGTTAATGGAATTTGCATTTAAATATGTACACATGGGCTTTAGCTTATATAACAGCAGTGTGTGCACTGTGTGCCATTGACAACGCTTTCAGTGAGCTTCCAAGAGCATTTTAGAAACCTTTTAAGTACTCTTCTACTCCAGTTGGGGGATGTTAAGCACATGTTAATTGAAGTGCGGACTATCATTGGAAACAAGATGCTAGCAGGCTTCAGCATTACTTCAAACTTTTTAAAGCCCACTGGTAGTGTATTTAAAGTGACAGCAAGCATTCTCTTTATGAAGAGTGCATTAAAGAATATTTTTGCATTAAAGAAAAAGTGCACTTACACTTCCCTGACCTAAACAATCCAACCCTCGTCCTCCACAAATCTATACTTACAGAGATCCGAGAGCGGTCGCTCCCCTGTTTATCTAACGATCTCAGGAAAAGTAAACAAATGTTCTGAAAATTAGAATTTGTGCAGGGAATTCTACTGGTGTATGGCCAGTATTACACAGTGGTTCACTAGCTTTACTGTTCATTGTTACAATGCAAGTCGGCTGACTCATTAAAAACAGTGTATTCCCTTTGTGGCTTATATCTAATTTCAACTATTGTTAAAAGAAAGAGACAGTGCACTGAGCCAGGACCAGTAGAAATAATATCTGCTGGTCTTGGCTGGACTTGGCATTGTGGTGATTCATAGCCTAGGTATTCTGACACTATTGTTGGAACGCTAGAACCCATTTGTTGAATGGCTGTACAGCAGGTTCCTTACAGTTACAGTAGATGGAGGACCAGTGAAAGGAAAAAGTCAACAAGTCTGCCAGTGATTTCAGGTTGTATGGGACTTTAGGCTGAAATGTGTTAGTGGGACTGCTATGTCTGGTTTTATGCCTTGAATAAATAAAGAAGATTTTAACTGAATCCAGAACCGCATGCTTTTTTCTACTGTTTATGACAAAGGGCTGGTGAAAGCCTTTGGACCTTTTAGACACAGTGGATATACAATTCCTGCTCCGGATAGCATGATGGCTAGGTTTCCATTTCCACCTACAATAGACATTTCATGTTAAAAGGTCTTTATTGTCTAGTGTGTGAGTGATATTAGTGTCACAGATGACCATCTTTTCCTTATCTTTCCCTGTGAAATTTGTATTTTTTTTTTTTTAAATGACATAATATATATGATTGTGCACATATCCACTGATCACTTAGCCCAGCATTATTTGGATGTTTCTCGTATTTTTCTACTTAGTGCAACTGCTACTGTTTGCAGCCATTTGCTACTTAAAAATTTGGTTAGTTTCAATAAAATGGTTTTATTTGTTACAAATGATTCTACACTTAAAGCCTTGTAGCTGTAATTGTGACATTGGCTTGTTTAGTAAAAAGCATCAGTATAACTCAGCTTTGCCTCATTTGAGCCAGTGCACTAAATGACTTGTTCTGGAAGCATGCAGTCTGGTTATTAGTCCTGTCATGCTTGTGACTGCAGTCAGCTGTATGTGAATACATACATCCATCAAACTATTCCTCCTCACCATTGCTTTAGGTGTGAACAGCACGGATCACACGCGGCTGTGGAGAAGCTACATTCCAGCTTTCCAGTGGAAGAAATACTTTCTACTGTAAATCAAAGAGGTTGCCTGGGAGCGTTTTGCAGGCACATATTCAATACAAATGTGGCCTATACAATGCTTTAAATGCAAATACATTTTTTTCTGTGTCCGAGCCATATTCTAAAAAAATGGGTGAAATACATTGTGCTGAAAATAACAGAAATGGCTAACAAGGAACAAGAAAACATTAGCTCTATATTATGAGAATAAAATCATTGTCATCTTGTGATATTTGTACCAAGTGATGACATTCCTGGGCTGATCCAGTCCTAAGCAATTTTTATTGTAGTTAGCTAGCTACATTCTGTTGCTTCTGAACTACCGCAACATATTAAAGTTGTACAATAATTACCACAAGCAGGAGTCAGTTAAACCAACATTAACATGATGCCTGTCAGCAGGATTCTTGTAATACTGATGGCAGATGCTGAAAATAAACCTTTGACACTTCAAAAATTGACATGGTAGCATCATTTGTCCAGGCAGGAGACCAGGCAGTGCTCTCTCTCCGCTGGAAAATGTTTAAAAAAAAACAACGAATAATTGTAACAGGTGAAAACTCTTAGAAGAAACCGGGATATGATGATAACTTTAGTCAAGCGATTAAAACAGAAAGACATTACTTGTCATTAAATGTAGGAGTGGGCTTCCCCAAGGCACAGAGTCTAAAGCAGACCATACACATTATAATCGGATCATGCAATCTTCTTTAGATCTAATAACAATTATGTAGTACAAATGTCTGCCTCATTGGATACAAATTGAATGGGATTGTTTAGGCAGGCCCTCATAACACATTGTTTTGGTAAATCTAAAGGTGATTGTACAGAGGTTGTTCAGTCAACATGTAATCCGCATGACCTCCTTAGAACGCATCTGGTCTTCACCAAGAATTCCACAGTATGGTTTTCACTGTACTACAAACTTGCTGTCCCTAAAGAGTAACTCCAGGTTTTTTTTAAATTAACCCTTGCAATGGGGCTACCCCTGCACTGCAAGGGTTAAGTGTTTGTTTTGGTTTAGGCTAAAAATAAAGAAGATCCTTGGTGACAGTGACTGCTCACCTTTCTCCCCCTCCGAGCAGGTGTGATATGTCCTTCCCTCTGCGTCCTCATGTCTAATGGACCTGCATTAGATGTGACGATGTCATGGGTCCTTAGACCACCGAAGCCCAGGGGACCAGTCTAGCAACCAGGCAGGACTGAGGATTAAGTAAGTATATCTCCTTTATTTTCGTCCCTAGACCAAAACAGCAGTTAACCCTCGCAGTGCGGGGTAGCCTGGTATTTTTTTCAAAAAATACAAAGCAATCTGTAATTGGAGGACAGAGGTTGTGATTGGAGGAGGACAGGAGGGGCCTGGGATGCGACAACCTCTCTCCTCCTCCAGTCACAGAATGGTTGCAATTTTGTGAATGGGCAAATGAGCTGTGGGAATATGACTAGAGCACTTCACTGCTTGAGTGTTGGTTTAGTGAGGCAGAATAAGGTTTATAAGATATAGTCAAGTGATTTTCTGTCAGATCACTGAGAGAGTTTAGGTTAAATAGTGACTGGCATATCTATATTTTAAGAGAAGAGAAACATGCATGTAGGCTGCCATTGCTTGAAGTGTATGTAAAACCTTTTTTTTTATTATTTCTAGAGTAACAAATGATTAATATTCCACTTAGTTCCATTGTGTAGATTTCCCTTCAGTTCCTGTCCTGGGGACACAACAGAAAGAAAATCTTGCAAAGTGAGAAGAATCCCCTTCTTAGACAGTTGTCACCATAACAGGTGTTCTCATCGGAAGGTTTACCCTCATCTTGTTCTACCTTGTTCTGGTAATAACTGTAAAATTTGGGATTTCTCATTATCTTCTTTCTGGTCATAATGATCACCAGGACAAATAGAGGATGGGGAGAGGGAATCTCCCCAGAAGGACACTGACAGCAATAAACACCTGAAAACCTGAATATGGTTGCAATCCTTCTCTTTGCAATATTTTTTTTAATTTTTTCAAAAATATTTTAAATATGTTTTTTTGTATTGACTAGACATAAATTGTAATAAAAAAACAAACAAGATAAGCAAATCCTTTCCTGTATCTTAGCTAACAAACTTGAAGCATTTGTAACAGGAACCATTCTTATTGAATTTCAAAGTATACACCGCTCAATCCCCAAAGTTAGACAACACCGACTCAACCAGTCAGATCAATCAGGTGCAGGCTCCAAACATACGTGCTGGCATAACAAAATCCTTAAATTCCAAAGGTAGAGCCACACATCTGACAGTTCATTATAAAAAATAAGATTTATTCAAAAAAGTATACCATTCTAGCACACAGTAAAATCATCCCACACTGATCCTATAACCTCTCACACGTTCCATCAGATAGGCATAATCATAGGAACCGTTCTTAACCACAGTCCACTTGGGTATTCAAAAAGCTTTATTTCCACAGCACACAGTAAACAGGTAGATCCGCATTCATGAAATACAGTCCATTCCTTGCAGCAAAACACAAAGCTTCATAATATTATTCAGTACTTTGCTGTACTCCAATGTGCTTTCCAAAATGTCCTTTTCATCAACAAACACAGCAATACAGTCTTCAATCCTCCAGCTCACTTAGCTGGGTAACAGTTTGATACACATAAGGCCAAGTTTCCTTTTTAAACACTCACAGCCGCAATCATGGGCTACACTTGTGATTAACAAGCTGCAACCACAAAACTTGGACTGGACAGCTTTCCTAGCTGATGGGATAATGGCCCGCCCTTCTCTTCATTATCCCAAACCCAGGGGCCCAGCACACAATTTACAAATTGCACAACTAAACCACACACTCTTTCCTTGGGGTTTTAACTGAAAGGAAGGATGCAATCTAAAATGCCTGGTCATACCTCCCATTTATAACCAGGACTTGCTTTCTGTCACACATTGAAGAACTTTAAATCGAAAAACTAAATAAGATAAGCTTTTTTTTTTGTACAAATGTCATGACAAAAGTTCCCCACACAGATATACTTGTAACAGAAGAATGTGAACACCTAAAAGAGAACTATGGCGTAAGTGTTTTTCCCCATAGTTCTCTTCAGGGTCACGGGAGGACATAAACTAGCGTCCTCCCGTGGCCCAAAGCTCAGTATATCGTGAGCTATAGTTCGCGATATACTGAGAGCGCTGTAACCGGGACGGATCTGGACAATACTGTCGAGATCCACCTAGCTGCGTGAATGACAACTGGCCCTACCTATCCAGCTTTCCATTGGCTAAAACAAAAGTGCTCAAGCCTGAAAACACAAACAAAATGCACAATAAAGCGGGCAAAATGACTAAAGATGACTATGCTCCACTGTGAATATAGGCTTATTGAATAGATCTGGTATATTTAGAAAAAGTAAATAGAAAATAGCTGATGTTAATAACAAAGTGTGTTGAAAATGCTTTTGATTAAATTGACTTGATATTCCCTTATTTTACATAAGAAAACTTTGATTTCCAAAATGATTACATAAAATGTGCCTACATATTTCCCCTCAGAAAAAAATTAAAATAATAATTCCTTGGTGACTAATTCAGTATAACTAATGCAATGAGACAGGGACCACTGACCACTTTTATTTCTTGTTATTATAAAAACAATCTCTCAAAGTAGTAGAGGAAATATGGAAATCTCTAGTCTTAAGTGCTTTGGTGTAGAATAACAGTCTACTTATTTTCAATCCTGAAATTACAATTTCAGATTTATTCAAGATATATGAGAATTTCTGATATTATTCAAATTTTAAATAAAAGTTTAAAGATGAGAATCTCCAAATGTAAAAAAAAAAAAACAAAACAAAACAAAACACATATACAATCTTATTTATCCCAGTATCATATTTTTTATTAAGGCTTTTAAAAACACTTAAAAACAGTTATCTAGACTACAGAGGGGACTCATCATAAGCATTGTATTCCAATAAATAAATCATATTTATTATAAATATGAATAAATTATGTTTATGATGATGCTATTTGTAATGCAGTTCATAAAACACACAGCTCTATAAACCTCATATATACTGTACATGGGCCACCATATATTGTATGTGGACTGCCCTTTGTTCAGTAACATGGATGAATAGTGGTATTCATATATTTTATAGCTGCCATGTATACAGTAGTACACAGTTACAAAAATACATACCAATACCTCCCCAAACGTATGGGATCATTTAAGAATCTGGTATGTATTCTGGAGTTCTGGGGGGGGGATGCTGTTTTTTTACAACAACAAAGAAACAAACTGGCAAGAAATTATAATTAACTGGCAATTTTGTTTTTTTATTTCTACTATGGCACTTTTGCTGTAGTACATTCTACGGTAGAAGTGACCAGAAAACAAATCAAACCACCCACCCTCAATCTATACAGGACTCTAATCTTTGATCAAATTTAAATTTCAACTGTATACATTCAGATTTAGTAGGCCATTAAAGTTGCTAACTGTTTTTCAGACTCTGTCCAAAGGATGAAAATGTCATCTATGTTCCTCTGCCATGACAACACATGGCACAGGTACATGCTGAGATCGTCCTTAGACATAGTGAGAGGGAATTCATAAAAATTGGAAAAGATAAAATCGGGAGCCCACGGCAACCAATTATCTTCTCTCTTTCATTTTCAATGCGTAATAGAACAAACTGAAGAGAGAAGGTGATTGGTTACCATAAGAAAACTGTCTGCTCCAGTTTTTATGAATTCCCAAAAATGTCTCATTCCCACCTCCCATCACCAGATACTGGTTCACATACAAAGTAGTGACCATCACTTGGGATTTTAGGATACTTCACTCTAAAAATTCCCATTTCTCTATTAATCACTTTCCTCAATATTGCCTCATCAATCACAGCAGCTTACTTTTGTCAATGAATTCACCTAAAACTTGGTAAACCCACGCCTTATTTAAAATAATTTTATTCTCCATTCTTTCATGGTGGTAAGGAGACATAACTACAACATTCCCACCCTTGATCACTGGTTTTATACGTAATAAAATGTATGAGTTCTCCAAAGACCTTTCTTTGTAAAGGTGTTGAATTTTGTGTGGTATATCTTAATCCCATATTTGCACAGTCTCTTCAGTAACCACTCAGAAAATTGATTGCAAAATGCTATTTTGTGACAAATGGGAATGCTTTGGATTTGTTCTTAAACTTGGTTTTCACAACCTCATGACTCCCACCTACTTCCTCATTATCTATAAGATCCAACTTCTCATCTGACAAATAGTCCTTCTCCCAGACCTCCAACTCCACCAATCCACAAAGGGCTTAATATACCCCTCTGCTGAGATCACTACAATCATTAAAAAGTCCCTGCAAATGAAGCTCTCCTTATCATGTATTTGTTTTAAAAGCATCTTACAGGCAAACAAATGCACAATTTTATGAAATGTGTCAATACCTGCCTTGGGACAAAAGGTATTAGTAATATGGAGGTAAGATTTATGATCTGTAAATTCATATCTAGTTTTTGTGAATCAGATATTGTTTTATGCTTGTTTGTGTATTTGCGAATATCCTCTTTTCCTGTGAACCTTGTTGTTTTAAGCTTATCGTCAGAGTTAGAAGCCCATGTTGGTCAAACAGTGTTTTGGTCTCCATCGTGTTGCCCACCACACTTCTTTCTTGTAGTCCTGTACAATTGGATTTACCTGCTTCAAGCTTTTATTTGGTATTTTTTGTTTGATATGGTTTTGAATAGGATGAATATCAGTAGGGGATGATTGATATGCAGTGTCACACTAGAGACTGGAGACTAGAAGCATTAAAAGGACAGGAAGTATAACTATCTTTGGCTGGGTAACACTACCCTGAGGTGGAGCTATGAAGCTATGAACAACAAGAAGTCCAGATTATCCGGATTGTGCTTGTGAATTGTGTATAGTGATTGTGGAGTGTTCTGCTCTGAAGTACTTTCTATCCAGACCTGATGTGTCATTGAACTAAAGATTTATTAAGTACATTGTGGTCCTGAATAGATTTGGAATATTGGCTATTGTTTTAACAAACCTTACTTACATGTGCTGTGTATTTTTAACAGAATTCTGGGTGCACATGCAACTGCATGAATCCACTGGAATACAAATCCTTATTTTGCAGGTTTCCTCCCTGAGTCCCATTCGATTTATTCAATTAAATAGTCTGCAGATGTTTTGAAACATAGCCAAAGTGGGATAAAGTTGATATTATGCTTTTAATAATTTAGGCCTACAAAAGGCAACAACTTGAAGAAGTTTGTTTTGGATGCATAGTGACTATATAAGTGAATAAGTTAGGAAGTTCAAAATAACAGAGTAGCTCTGTACTTTATATGGCAGTCATAGAATTAATTTCTAAGTAAAATATAATAATTCCAAATATTCCTTCACATAATCAAACCAAGTGTAATGGTCTTGGGTTTGTGAGTCCACAGTACAGAGTATGGTGGACAATGTATACGTGAGGTTTATAGAGTTGTGTGTGTTTTATTAACTGAATTACAAATATCACTCCACTCACAATAATACAAGGTTTACGGTGAGTCCTCTATGGTCTCAGGTCTATCGTTTTTAAGTATTTGTTTAGTTTTTTTGGAAGTCTTAATATAAATGCAGTGTTAAATGTGATAAATAAAATTGCCATGAATCATTATTCCAGAGGTTTTCTTTAACAGAATAAGAACATTTCCGCTTTCCCCTCTCAATTAAAAAAGAGAGAAGGTGGAGTTGGCCTCCCAGACCTTAAAAAGGTATTATAAGGCTTGGTAACATATTACCAACCCTTTTACTGCCGTGTCCCATAGTTGTGTTAAAGTCTGCAATGCTTTAGGTAAACCATTGAGTTAAAAAAGCCAAAAGTTGCATAGCAATAGAAACCATTTGAAAACCCCAAATTAACTAGGCTTGGTATTTATTTACCAAATACTCAAAGCTAGCCAACCTGGCAGAACTCCTACTTAAATGAGACTTGTCAAATAAACTGCTTACAGTGCCTCCTCATTATAATAGTGTTTCCAGATAGTTAAACCATATCTTATTGAGTAGTCAGTATAGAGAATCAATATACAGACATTCCTCGCTTAATGACTTACCTGTTTTGCGACCACTCGCACTTACCAGCCTCCGACCCTACGTGCGGGAACGTGGCAGCGGTAGTGCGACGTCTCGCCGGCGGACTGCTGTACTTCATTCTTCACTGCAGGCCTCAGTAAGTATTTTATTGCCCGATGTACAGTACACTGTTCAGTACTGTACATCTGCAACGCTATACAGTACTGTACTAATGCAGTACAGTACTGTATACAGTTCCTCACTTAACGACCAATTCGTTTAACGACCTGGTCGTAGGAACAGAACTCGGTCATTAAGTGAGGAATACCTGTACAAGAAGCAGTTCTGTACAGTGTCCCAACACTGACTTGCCCATATAACCCTAGCAAAACCACATATGTACCAATTCTGCAAGTTGTCCCCACAAGCTTTGAACCCATGATGGTATGCTATGCCAGCTATAACCTCAATTGAGTAATTATACAATGTGTATAGTACAAAAGTAAGCACGGTACACGCAGATGCAGGTAGATCCAGAGGCATACCAAAGACAGAGTGGCCCACCCAACAGTGCCTGCACATTTCAAGTGCTGATGTCACACACGGGCATGTGACACAGAGACGTTCCTCTGTCAGGCAAGTAACCACTGAACACCAATGATCAGTTTGTGAGGAGGGTACTTTGGCACTGACACCAGCCATGCTTTATACGCAGACCAGCAAAAGTGACAGTGATAAGGGTTGGGACACACTATAACACTGCCAGTGGTACTTGTACAGTTACAGCAACATTTTTTTTTTACTGAAAATTCAAACAAAATCAATTAATGAATAAAGGGTATACAATACAATATACAAAGGGTATACTGTTATAGGCACCCTTTTAATATAATAGTTTGTTACAAAGCCTTTCACTTTTGCTGGACAGCTTGCTTTAAATGCAAATGCAGAGAACTATTTAAATAAAGGCATCATTATATGCAAAATTACCATAATTATCATATTTTTGTGATATTTGTCTTTGAAAATCAAGCTATAATTGTGCCTGTCAACCAGGACACAGTCAGTAACAAGTACCCAAAACATTATGTCAGCTATCAGAGTGCCCCCCACCATCCCCGCCACCTCTGCATCAATAGTCCTCTTCACCTCGATGGTAGTCACAATTAATTTAATGATCTTTTGAATGGGAAATTATTCACAACTTATCATGAAATGCCTATTTTGCATGAATCACAGTGTGGTTTCTGTGGTATTTAACCACCAACGTTTTCCAGTAATGTGTTTTAATACAATGCGAAGAAGGTGGTTATATCTGATATATCAGAGCCAGGTTCAGCAGTAAAAGGAGAGGTGTGATAGGTGTTACCAATTACAAGTAAAACCACTTAAGAAAAACAATTCCAAACTAGTCATAGCGAGAACTTTTCTGTTATCTATATGGTATGACGAGAACAACTAGGTCAGAGGGTCCACCAACATTGTGGACAGAATTCTTGAAAGAAAAACAGAAAAAAGTTGGTAAGCATATACACTACCACAAACACTTTTACATACAGCTTTGAAAAACATCCCGAAGCACTTTCTTTATGAACTTTATACAGATTTAGAATGCATTATTCATATGCAGTTTTAATTCAATAGGACTGTACTCGTTTAATTAAACAAAGATAAGAAAACATGTTTCAATGGTGCAGCTAGTTTGTGACTTTTATGCTCTGAGTGAAAATTGTATATGCGATTATAATGATTAAAATCAAGGAAAAATACCTTCCTACCTACTTACTTTTTATTAAAGTGATATTATAGCCATTTTTTTTTTAAATTTCTCCTTTAATGAGACTCTCCTTGGCTGGAGGCTGTTGGTTTTCTTTTTTTTTAAAGTTCTTCATTCCTCGTTTTCTAGTGGGTCCCCACCATGCTCTTCTCCCCACCCCCTGTACGGGTGCCCCCATCGTTCTAATGGAGGCACCCGTGCGCGCTCGTGCCTGCAGCGGCTGTGTACGTCCATAGACACACACAGCCCTGTGGCAGGCCACGCCCCTTCCCTCTTTGATTGGTGGCAGAAGGAGCCTATGGCTCCTCTGCCATCAGTATCCTCGCCCCGCAACCCAGAAGCACGGGGTACGGAGGATCGCTTCAGGACCGGCGGCGGGGACGAGCGCAGCTGACAGGTAAGTGTGGGGGAGACTGGGGGGGGGACTGGGGTAGAAAAAAGGTGCTGGGCTGTTTTTACCCTAATGAAGAGAATGCATTAAGGTAAAAAACGCCCAGACCGTAATACTACTTTAAATCACAAGATATTGTTTAAAATGGGGAGCTACTGAAATCACTTTATTACACAGCTACTTGGCACAGCACAGACTAACCTGTCCTATGGGTCAATTTGCACCTTTGTATTCCTATACCGCAAGTGTGTAAATGCACGTAGTGTTAAGACACCCCATTAATTTTGGCTGGTTCTCAGCACACCACAACTAAAAATGGACATAAACCATTATTTTATTCTATTTATTTATTACAGGTATATTTATATAGCGCCAAAAATTTACACAGCACTTTACATTTAAATGAGTTCCTATCCTCAAGGAGCTTACAATCCAGGGTCCCTATCTCACATACAAGAGCCAATTTAGACAGGAGCCAATTAACCTACCAGCATGTCTTTGGACTATGGGAGGAAACCGGAGTACCCAAGCACTAGCAGATGGGGAACATGCAAACTCCTTACAGATAGTGATCTGAGAAGGATTCAAACCAGGGTCACCTAGTGCTGCAAAGCAAAAGCGCTAACCACTACGCCACTGTACTGCTATATATCAGGGCAGGCAACCATAGCACTCCATCTCTGCCTCTGGGAGTAATGCCTGAGGCTGTCTGAGTCTTGCAATGCCTCATAGGTGGAGTGCTAAAGTTGCCTACCCCTGTTCTATATTACATTGATGTGCCATTTAAATTAAATGTCACTTCAACACGCCACAACCCACCACGGGAAGATAATTACCACAAATCATAAGGGTGCATTGGCCTTAAGAGGAAGGACTGCCGTAGCCCATGTTCTTCTAAAAATGCCAGTTGCCTGGCTATAATGTTGACCTTTAATGCTTTTTAAATAACTGATCTAGAATATGTATGCATATAAGTAAAGTCAGGATAAAGTCAGAAGTTCTTGTTTGCACACCTGGCTCAAAGTATTGAAGTCAGAGGATTAGCATAAGAGCCAGGAAACTAGCATTTGCACAATGAGAGGTCAGCAATGGTGGCCTCATGTTTCTACCAAAAGCTAGTTCTGAGTTGTAGGGAAGCAGGCATAGCAGCACCCATCATCCTTATATACTGTATACTATTAGGTATGTAATAGACATGTGCACTGCCAAAAAATTCGTTTCGTTTCGTTTTAAATTCGGATTTGTGTTATTTCGTTTTTCAGGATTCGGGTGTGAAAGTCAATTCGGATTCGGAATTCGGATTCGGACGAAATTCGGTAGCGGTAGGTCGAACGTTCGTTTCGTTTTCTGTTCTTATTCGTTTCTTATTCGTTTCTTATTCGTTTCGTTCGTTCGTGACATTTGAGGGGGAAGAAATATTTTTCTCCTTCTCTAATGTCACTTTGCTCCAACGAACGAAACGAATAAGAAACGAATAAGAAACGAAAACGAAACGAACGTTCGGACTACCGCTACCGCTTTCGGAAATGGAAATTCGGATTCGTTTGCATTCGTTATGTCTGTAATTCGGAATTCGGATACATCCGAATGTCCGAATTTCCGAAAATTCGTCCGAATTTCGATTCGGAACGAAGCGAATCGCACATGTCTAGTATGTAACCCCCTTCTTTACTGTGTTTCTGAATAACCCTTATTACATCCACTCTTCATCCCACTTCAGACCTTTACAGATATGATATTCGGAGCAGGAGACATAGCACACACATTTGGCTACAATTCAAATATTTAAATCAATATCTGGACGTTAGAAGCTCCAGAACATCGTATTTTTGCAAAGAAAACTTTGTAATTTTGCTATCATAAACAGGGCTAGCACATATATCTATTTGATGCAATCCATTTGTATTAATTTGAGAATATAGTTTGTATAGTTAAAAAACAAAAAAGCGAATAAATTACATTTAGAGTTATATTTGATTGTGCTATTCAGTAGTACAAGCTGCTGTCCCTTTCACCAGCTTAAAGAAGAATTCTGGGTAAATAAAAAAACTTACCATTGCAGTGGGTCTACGCCCACACTGCAAGGGTTAAAGTGACATTAAAGTCACCCCCCCCCCATGCTGCTTTAAGAACTTACCTTAAATGATGCCTCTTGATCCGATTATCATCTTCTTTCCAGTAGTTTTCAGGAGTCCATCCAGCACTGGTGCGGGTCTCTGATCCAGCACTGACTGCTGTGTCTTCCTGTCCCACGGAGTCTGTGCGGGTGCGCGTCGCCGGGCTGCTTGCATTGACTTACACTGTGTCTCTCCTCTTCTCCCGGGGCCCCATGATCCTTCACGGCCCCTTGAGAAGCTTTAGATCTTCAGATGGGAGCGAGCGGCGGAGACACAGGTAAGTAATTACCTATTTGGTAACTTTTTTATTTTTTTTTATGTTTTTGCATACAGTATGCAAAAAAAACCAAAGGTTTAATTGTACTTTAAGTGGTTTGTCTAGGGGCTCAAATAAATCTGTATTACTCACCTGATCCTCGGTCTTGCCAGCTTTTTCCAGGCTGCCAGACCCCTGCAGCCTCCTCTCCCCTGGACTCTGGCAGTCTAAGGTGACCTCATCACGTCTAATACATGTCCATTGACCTGCATTAGATGATGCAGAGGGACACGCCAGAGCAGAGGAAAAGACAGGTAAGTGCTGACTGCCGCAGGACTACAGATCAGGTGAGTATATCTGCTTTATTTGATCCCCTGTGGCAGTGCATGGCAATGCCGCGGCGTAGTATGGCAACATTGGCACCCAGGACTCTCAGCCAAAGGGGCTGAGAGGGTCCAGAATGTAAACAATGTTATAAGGAAGAGCCTGGCTTTTCAGATCCTTCCGGTTTTCCTAATTGTAGCTGGGATCTGGAGCTCTGGAGATCTCATAGAGCTCTGGGTGGGATGAGATCTCCAGTCCTGGGGCCAGGTGTTACCAATGACCAGCTTGGGCTGATCAAGTGGCTGGGAGTAGCCTTATTAGGAAGCCAGCCCAGTGCTCAGGGGTGTGTGAGAGTTGTGTGGGTGCAGGAGGCACAGAGCACAGCAGACTCAGGTGCGTGCTGAACACACATGGAACAGCCAGGGAAGGCTGGGAGAGGTCGGGAAGGTCGGTGACCCCAAGACCTGTGGGACAACCTGCTGAGAGAGCAGAGTGAGGGCTCACGAGGGGTGAGCAGTGCGTTTCTTGGAGCTGTGGAAAGCTACAGAGCGAAACTAAAAGACTGTCCTTTATGTTGCTGCTAGAAACTGTCTTGTGCAACAGGGGAGGTCTACCCTGTGGAAGGAACGAGATGTTTGGTGTTTGCCCTTAATAAAACTGCATTTTACTTGCACCTCCGGTCTACAGTCGAGTGTCCTTATTACACCCCCTAGACAAAATGAGCATTTAACCCTTGCTGTGCAGGGGTAGCCCCACTACAAGGGTAAGTTTTTTTATTTACCCGGAGTTCTTCTTTAAAATATTAAAGGATAAGTTTATTTTTTTGACCATGTTTCATGTTACACCCATACTGAGGGTGTAACATGAAACATGGTCACATCGCCATCTCCCTCCTGCCCCCTTACAACTTATCTGAATTGTGGAGGTCTTCTACCCACAGGCCTTTGTTGTTTTTATGAATTTGCCACAGCTGTGCATGGCTTCACCCACACAGACGCGTCATTCATTCACAAGGGGACAAAATACAAGTCCCATCACACAGGGACGGGAGAGAGAATCTGCAGGACCCAGAACATGAATATGTACACCGAAAAAATGTACATTTGTTTTCTTTTATTAAGGCATGTACATGTATTACGTTTCTAAAAGGTGGACACTTTATTTCAAAATATATTGACCAGATGTTTTAAAAATAAAAAAAATACTCTCATTGAAATACCTCTGTTTTACCTTGCAAAAACTCTGATTAGCTATCAGTCGTTGGTCCTCTTCCAAGTTAAATGACAGCCAGTATCATTTAACCCACTACCTGTGAGCCCATGCTGTTAGAGATACGCCCCCCGGGGTGCGTTACTAGCCTGGACTCACAGTACAATGCTGCAGAGAGTGGTACTGATATTGTGATGTCAGCAAAAAAAAAATCCAAAGCGCCAATAATGACCAACAGATGAAAATGAAGTGCAAGCGAGGATAACTAGGGGTGCTGCCCCACTTCAGCCTGGGAAGCTGCAACACTATGGGAGAAAAGAAAAGAAAAGAGAAGGGCGCCTACCCTAGTGTAGATGGTTTTTAATAATGTGAGCTAAAGTACAAGGTAAAAACATACTCACAAAGGAGAATCTGACGAAGGGGGCGTGGCCCCGGAAACGCGCCATCAAAAGGAGTCCTGTGTTGATACACAGGCATCTGTGCAGCTGATATTCAGATATCGTTCTGGCTCATCTCATATGATTTTACTGACTCTCCTTTGTGAGTATGTTTTTACCTTGTACTTTAGCTCACATTATTAAAAACCATCTACACTAGGGTGGGCGCCCTTCTCTTTTCTTTTCTCCCATGATATTGTGATGTCAGCCTATTATGATGTTATGAAGACAGCCTACTGCTGCTACAGGGAGAAAAGAAAAATACCCGAGGATGTCATGTGACCGACCAGAAGACCCTAAAAAAAAAAGGTATGCATGAAGGCAATTTTTTACAAACAGATGCAGCAGGTGGGTGTGAGGAGTGACTGCTGTAAAAAAAAAAAAAAAAACGTAAGCTCTGCTTTAATATGGAAGCTGCCATTGTTAATTACTTTTTTTCTGAAAACGTGAGCTGCTTCACTTAAATATTGTTCTAATGGTTTTCTGTGTCATTGACCCAGTACAAGTCAGGAAATACGACGTCAGTCATTTGAAAGCTTGTTCCAAGACATAGAGGTTGATTTACTAAAGGCAAATAGGCTGTTCAATTTCCAAGAGAATTTGCACTTTGCAAGAGAATTTTCCATTTGGCATAGTGAGTGAGGTAAAGCTCTGGTGACTTTTATCATCCAATCATGTGCAAGCAAAAATACTGTTAATTTTCTTTCCTTGTGGCTAGGTATTCTTTGCAAAGTGAAATTTCACCTTATTTACTAAGCTAAGGAAAGATTCTCTTGCAAAGCAAACAACTTATTTCCCTTTAGTAACTTAACCCCATTGTCCCAGAAAGTACCAAAGCCAGACAGCTGGGCAACCAATATTCTTAGAGGGTGGACAGCAATGGTAACCTACATATTTAATTGATATAAGTACCAAAGCCAGACAGCGGGGCAACCAATGTTCTTAGAAGTAAGTCAGCAAAGGTAACCTACATATATTTCAAATAGGTACCAAAGTCAATCAGTCAGGCAACCAATATTCGTAGAAGGAGGCCAGCAATGGTAACCTAACTTTATCTCAAATAAGCACCAAAGCCAAACAGTCAGGCAACCAATATTCTTAGAAGGAGGCCAGCAATGGTAACCTACTTTTATCTCATATAAGAACCAAAGCAAAACAACCAGGCAACCTAAATATTTTTGTTCTATAAGTATCATAGCCAGGCAGACAAAGAACCAATATTCTTAGAAGCAAGTCAGCAATGGTAACCTACATATATCTCATGTTGGTACCAAAGCCAATCAGCCAGGCAACCAAAATTCTTAGAAGGCCAGGAATGATAACCTACATTTATCTCATATAAGTACCAATGTCAGGCAGTCAGGCAACCAATATTCTGAAAAGGAGCTCAGCAATGGTAACCTACATATTTCCCAAATAAACACCAAAGCCAAGCAGCCAGACAACCAAAATTTGTAGAAGGAGGCCAGCAATGGTAACCTACATTTTTCTCATATTAGTACCAATGCCAGAAAGTCAGGTGACCATAATTCTAAAAAGGAGATCAGCGATGTAAACCTACATATTTCTCAAATAAGCACCAAAGCCAGGCAGCCAGGCAACCAATATTCTTAGAAGGAGGTCAGCGATGGTAACCTACATTTTTCTCATATTAGTACCAATGCCAGAAAGTCAGGTGACCATAATTCTAAAAAGGAGATCAGCGATGTTAACCTACATATTTCTCAAATAAGTACCAAAGCCAGGCAACCAATATTCTTAGAAGGAGGTCAGCGATGGTAACCTACATATATTTCATATTCTTACAGAAGCAGCTGGTTTCAAAAGAGATATTTCTGCAGCAGCAGAACAAACGGAAATTCTGAAATACACAGAAAATATTTTTCACAGACTTTCAAAGACTAAGTTACGGAAGAGCAGAAGCATTCGTGTTTTTGAATATATTTGAATGTTATAGTTTACATATGAAAATACGAGCATGTTTTGCATCATCTGACAGCACAAGCCAGACAGATTGTGATATTCCTCATTGAATATGTTTGGAAAAAAAATTGTTTTGTATACTCAGGTAAAGTACAAGATTTAGTTCTGCAGGGAAAGCATATCTTGAAAAGAATTATTTGTGCCTGCAGTGACTTCTCCCCACAAAAAAAAATTGTTTTCATGTGTATATGTAATATAAATTGGGCGTCTTCCTATCATTTTTGCAGGAAGTCTACTGAGTATTGTTGTTGTGCCTTTCTGGAAAGCAAAGTGCATTTTTAGCAATACAGCAAAAGAAAAAAACATAATGGTGTTTGTAAGATTAGTAAAAATGTCTGAGAAACAAAGTCCATCTATTCACAACTTTATAACATGTTGTTAGGATTTGCAAATAGGAAGATGCTATTAAATGTGTTACAAATACGGAAACATTTGTAATTGCTTTCACATCCTGTCTGGTTAAAGCAGACCATCAATGTACTGAAATAACCACCTCTTGCCGTCCTGACAATCCTGCTGCATTAAATGTAGAAATGGTAAAAGAAACTATGAAATACCTTTACTGCAGAAATCAATACTTTGAGCTCCCTCCCAGGAATGGATTGTGGGCAACTGATGCCCTAAACACAGCTCTTGGCCCCTACATAGCTTAACTGACAAGACATTACAGCTGATTTACTAAAGGCAACCAAGCTGTTCAATTTGCAAGGGAATTTTTACTTAGCTTAAAGTGACATTAAACCCTCGAGTTGTTTTGCATGTATCTACTAATAGCAAGCAGTAGATATATGCAAAAACATTATAAAAAAAATTTACAAAAAGGGTTCTACTTACCTGTGTCTCCGCCGCTTGCTCCCATCTGAAGATCTGAAAAATTCTCGGGCGGCCGCAAGGGATCATGGGGCGGGCTCATGAGCAGTAGAGATCTACAGCCGGGAGAAGAGGAGAGACACAGGGTAAGTCAAAGCATGCAGCCTGGTTGCGTAAACGCGCACAGACGCCATGGGACACAGAAGACACAGCAGTCAGCGCTGGATCAGAGACCAGCACCAGTGCTGAAGGGACTCCTGAAAACTCCTGGAAAGAAGAAGATGATCAGATCAAGAGGCATCAATCAAGGTAAGTCCTTAACCACTTGAAGTCCGCAATGTTAAACCCCCTTCATGTCCAGGCCATTTTTCAGTATTTAGCACTGCGGTACTTTGACTGACATTTATTCCGTCATGCAACGTTGTACTGAAATGAATTTTATTAAAAAAATTTAGGGACAGATAGAGCTTTCTTTTGGTGGTATTTAATCACCACTGGGGTTTTTTTTTTTTTTATATATTAAAAAAAATTAAATCTGTTTCCCCTATATTAAATGATAAAACATTTATTATTACCCAACTTTTTGCTAAAATATAAGAGATGGGGTCACGTTGGGTAAATAGACACCAAACATGTCAAGCCTTAAAATTGTGCGCATGTGTGAAACCTAAAAAAACTACAATACCCAAAAAAGGCCATAGGCGACGCTTTAAAAGCTTTCACCGCTTATCACTTTAGTGTTATCAGTGATTTATGGCCCTAAAATGATTGCTCCCACTCTGACGTTCGCGACGATATGTAACATGTGTAGCGCAATTGTAATTTTCGCACGCTGGTGCATCGAACGCGTATTAATGTTTATATGTGCGTAAACGTGGGGGTGGGGGACTTAAAAATGTTGGGTTTTTTATATGTGACTTTTATTTTTCTTACACTTATTGTTATTGCTATCACATAGGGGGATAACAATCCCCCTATATAATAGCAAAGGCACACTGACAGGTCCTCTTGATGGAGACATTAGGGGTTTCTAAGATCCCTAATGTCACCTGGGGACCCCAAAAGAAGCTGATGAAGCACAGATCTGCTTCATCAACTTCTCTCTGGATATAGCAGCCAGATGACTGACCGGTGAATGCGGAAGTGATGTATTACACATCACTTCCGCATTCACAGCACGGAGGGAGATCAGCAAGGAGGAAGATGCTGAACTCCCTCCCATCTTATCTCCTGACGCCCTCCAGAGCCAGTCCCGGGCCGCAGATGGGCTAGCAGATCCGGGTTTGAAGGGGAGGGGCCAGGAGGGGGCTGCACTCATGGCGGCGGCACTCGAGGAGGGGAAGGGGGGCTCGCAGCCAGCCAGCACATACATACGATCGGCAGACTAGCAGACTATAGAGCCGCCGATCGGTTGTATGTCAAACATCCGGTAAGGCTGTAAAGAACGGGCAGGGTTTTTTCTGCCCAGGCGCGTGCGAGCAGGAGACAAATGCCGTCTAATGACGTGTGAGAATGCCGTACGTCCGTTTTTTTTTCACAACAGACGAACGGCAAGAGGTTAAAACAGCATGGGGGAGAGAGAGAAAAAAATGTGCGAATTTCGGCCAGTTGTTGATGTCGGCACATTTCGCCTGTCATCTCTCGATCAACTGATCGAAGGAGCCGGTCGGAAAATCTTCGAATGAACAGTGTGGGCAGCCAATAATCTGGCGGATTTGTTCAGGTATTCTTGCACCTGCTATCAGAATACAATGAAGACAGCGGGAGGTTCCTTGATCAATGCTCGTAAAATGCAGAAAATATTACAGCGTATGGCCAGCTTTAGTGAAGGAGGTGAAGGTCTGCTGACTTCCATCATTCAATCATATGCAAGCAAAAAATGCTCAGCTGTGCAACTTGTGACCATTAATGTTGAAAATATACGCAATGCAATGTCTACATTTGAAAACACACACTCAATTTTGTTTTCTAATATTATTTGATAAAGTTCAGCATGACTGAATCTGGTTTTTACAGTTTTTGTTGCTCTGCGCTTAGGGCTTGTTCACACCAAATCGAGTATGTTCCAGCAAAGTTAGTGGCTGGAACGCACTGCATCATATAAAGCAAGCTTCCCTGCGTCAATGGCACTCCCACCCGCAGTGTGATCTCCTGCACCAGTACCCATGGCACAGCAATTCCCACAGTCCAGTGCCATCGCAAAAAATAGTGCATGCGATCTCTACCACCACAGATGTAGCCCCACTGCAAGGGTTAATAATAAAACATATGTCACACTATCCACATTGTCATGTATTTTGCATGTATACACTATTTCTAATAAGATTGATTAGCTCCAGATACCTCACCACATTCCAACATTGGGAAAAATTCTTGCATGTTGCATTTTTGGTACATCGCCTTCTGCCTTCCCATTCAATTGTACTAAATGGCATCCTCCCACAATGCACATCAAATGAGTAGTGATGTGTGTTGCCATGTATGTAAGGGCACATTCACATGGGTGGTAGAGGGAGGGTGGGACAGGTGGCAGGAGTGAACAACTATGTGTAGCTCCAAGCAGAGAGAATAATGTCTGCATCTGAGCAATTACATGCAAATAGAACCCCCAACCGACCTTGCATTCAGACAGTGTGCATCCAGGGATGGAATTTCTGGCTGCACGCATGGTGGCCACAAGTAATCAGCCAGTTTGTATGCAGCCATTGAACAGAGAGTAGCTGCATCCAGAGGTGTGTTCTGTAAATGCAGCAAACTATATGCCCTTTTTCACCTGTCTGGCCCGGTGTTGCTATATGGCCAATCAGTATAAAAACATGCAAGAACACTCCACGTAATGGAGAACATTTATTATGTAACACCATTCTCAATTATAATCTGTTTGCTGCTATTTTTTTTTGCTGAAATGAGCACATAAGAAAAAACAATGTTATTTTGCATTTGCACGTTACAAGGAATTCTAAAAGTGTAACAATGTTTTTGCAGGATTAAAACACTTCAACAATTAGAATAGATTCCGCTGTGATTATGTAATGGAAATTTCCATCCTTTCTAACATCTACAAGTGTAATAATTCACAACATGCAGTTTGTGAATACCACCAGTCAGGGAGGGGGTCAATTGTAAATAAAGTGTGTTTTACTGAGACTGTAAATAAGCTTTCCGTAGAATTTTCCTACATAACATCTCTGGAGCCACCCTGTGACTCCAAATGTCACAAAGAAATGTGAAATGAATATAAACCATGCACACAATTATGTAAATTGCACATTAATTCAGCTGTATTAATCTCTAGCCCCTGAGTTTTTATTGTTAATGTGCTTCATTTTTATGCGTTTTTACTGCAATGATTGTTATCCCCTCGCATCTTGTTTATTAATTATGCTGCTTGTTTACAAAGACCACATTTTAGGAGGAAATCTTTTGAAACAAACTGTCAGCTTTTATTATTAAGCTGAACTTTTTGTAAATATAGAAATAGCTCTGGATAATCAAATGATATTTTTACCATGTAGAAAATGCGAGACCTTGTTGGAAAAATGTTTTGCCTCTTTAGTTTAATGTTAAAGGCTTTGTAAGTAGAAAATCCTAACTGGGATGATTTATAAAGCAGCAGTATGGTCATATCTTTGCTTTGTACTAAAAAAATAAAAAACAATAAAACAAACAAATACCAAAACCATGTGCTTTATAGATTTCCCTAGAATTCTGCTAACTTCTGGACTCTGAAACTGTTAGAATGCTAATAAATTAAGCCAGCAGGGGATGTTGGTTACGTGACCTGTCAAAGGCACATGATCAACTCTCCTCCAATCATGGAATTCTCTCTTCTGTGATAAGCAGAGGGAATTCTGGGGGTACCATCAGCTCCATAATGCGGCCTGTAATTCATGAATGGGGCGTAAAATGTTGACCACGGTATGCATTATAATGCAGTGTATAATGAAGAGCAGAAAGAGCTATCCGCTTAGCATTATAAACAAGGCTCCTTAGTTTCTTAATGCACTGCGTAATGTATCATAAACAATGGACATTTAAAAAAAAAAATCTGTTTTTATATATCTTCATCCTTTTTTGACCACAGTCTTTTTAAAATACTTTCTGTCTACATGCACTCTCTCCAGCATCAGATGTACATCATTACTTAGGTCTATTACTAATAGCAGTAACAGTGGAACTTGCCTGTGCAATGTGTGTTAGTGTGGCCCCTTGCAGTATCCTTCAGGGGCGTGTGTGACAGCATGAACATGGAAGGGCAGAATCAAGAGACAGTTGTTACCTCATAACAGGAAGTCCCTGTACAAGGACCGTCACAGAAGGATGACCAAATATTATTTTATTGAAAGCTGCAGATTTAAAAAAAATGTTGGGTTGGGTTGCTTGTTTCTACTCTTTCCCACAAAATCCATGACTGCAATGTCATTCTATTGAAAATTAATTCCTTAATTTGCTTTTTGTTTTCATATATCATGTAGAACAGCGGTAGGCAACCTTGGCACCCCAGGTGTTGTGGAACAAGTTCCTTGAGTCATTGCAAGACTCTGACAGCAATAGGAATGATTCCCAGTGGCAGAGGCATGATTTGTAGTTTCACCACAGCTGGAGTACTATGGTTGCCTACCCCCTGATATGAATACAATAAAGGGTTATGTCAATTTTTGGCTGTGTGGTGGTGCATTGACAACCAGTCAAAATAAATGGATCATTGATGTAGAATTTACTGGGGATGGTGACTCCGCCATTCTGCTTTTTTTTGTCACAGCAGTGGGACTAAAGTAGACGTTCCAGTAGGAAAACCCATTGAGTGGACTTCATAAGTAAAATCAGAACCCAGGATGCAGGGCCGCCATCAGGGGGGTACCGCCGATAGTCATGTAAGGGGCCCGATAACCTTACATGAGCATCGGCCGTACAGATCGTTGGGTAGTGGAGACGGCCGGGCCCCCGCATCACCGGAGGAAACCGAGGCCCGCACACTTTAAATCCTCACCCGAGGTGCGCTGTGCGGGCTTCCGGTGTCCCCAGGGGGTATCCACGGCATATTAGGTTTTTAAAGATGGCCGCCGCAAGTGCCCACAGTAAATTTAATATATTGCCGAACCGGCAATATATTAAATGAAAATCATACCCTGGTGGTCCAGTAGGGAATCGGTATGATGTGCATCTCTTGCTGATGCAGATCATACTGATCGATCCCTCGTGGTGCCGCTGCTGATTATCAGGGATCAATTAGCATGGTCTGCATCAGCCTGAGATGCAGATCACACTGATTCTGCACTGGACCACCAGGATAATCCCCAACACTGGACCCAGGGATGCAGCCCCCCTCCTGCAAAACAGGTAAGCAGGAAAGGGGGGCATTTTTTAATTAACTTTTTATTTTTAATAGTTGTGTGAGTTTTTTTTTTTTAAATTGTGTGGGTTTTTTTTTTTTAACCACTTCCCGTGGGTTCCCGTAAATGTACGTCCTCCGCTGGAAGTTGTTATACCAAGAACACGGCTGCTCCTGCAGCCGTGTTCTTGGTACCGTTTTAGAGCCTATTCACACCACTTGTAGTGCGTTCTGGCCGGGCATCGCACTGCGGCCAGCTCACTTTTTTGCTGGGCAGGAGGCGGCGTGGCGAGCCATTGTAGTGAATGGTGCTGTTGTCACGCCTTGCGGCCGCAATGCGATCGCCGCACGGGATCGCAGGGCACATTGCGCCTGTGGTCCGGTGTGGTCAAAATGCTGCAAGCACTATTTTAACCGCACCGGACTGCAGGCACAATGTGCCATTCACAACAATGCCCCGCCACGCACCCCGCTGCCCGGCAAAAAATTGAGCCAGCCACAATGCGATGCAGGGCATTCGGGCCGGAACGCACTGCAAGTGGTGTGGACAGGCCCTTAAACAGTAGACAATTGCTGTTTAAATGCAAGCGATCCGGCGACTGTATATACGCTGGATCACTTGTATGGTGAAGTGCCGTGTCCCCCTCCGCAGCTGCCAGTGCCGCCGCCAGCTTCCCGGGCTCATCTGTCACTCGTGTGAGGCCTCCCGGGCTTACACCAGGGACAGATAAGCCCAGGACCAGCGTGGAGGGTCTCCCCTGACAGATCGGAGGAGAGTTCAGCAGCTTCCAGCTATAACAATCCCCCTATATAATACCAAAGATCCCTGACAGGTCCTCTTTATAGAGACATCAGGGGTCTCTAAGACCCGTAATGTGACCTGGGGACCCCCAAAGAAGCTGATGAAGCCGAGATCGGCTTCATCAGCTTCTTCTCTCTGGCTATACCAGCCAGAGGACTGACAGGTGAATGCGGAAGTGATATAATACACATCATTGCCGCATTCACACTAAGGAGGGAGTTCAGCAAGGAGGAAGATGCTGATCTCCCTCCCATTTAACCTCCTGACACCCTCCTGAGCCGGTCCCAGGTCGCAGATGGGATAGCGGATCCCGGGATTGAAGGTGCAGGAGGGGAGGCAGCATTCTAGGAGGGGGGGGGCGCGCAGCCACAAGATATAAGCGATTGGCGATTGTATGTCAATCAGCCTGTAACGGCTCCTCAGAACGGACAGGTTTTTTCTGCCCGTGCGCGCGCTAGGGTAGTGTGAATGCGGCAATGATGTGTATTATATCACTTCCGCATTCACCTGTCAGTCATCTGGCTGCTATAGCCAGAGAGAAGAAGCTGATGAAGCAGATCTCGGCGTCATCAGCTTCTTTGGGGGTCCCCATACAATGCAAGCACGTGTTGTATGTGCCTATGTGCAAAAACAAACGTTGTGCCACACATATTGCATATCGTCGCGAGCGTCAGGGTGAGAGCAATAATTCTAGGCTAATCAATCACTGCTAGCGCTAAACTGATGTGCCATAAAAGCATTTGAAGCGTCACCTATGGGAAATTTGGGTTATTGCAGTTTTTTGCGGTTTCACAGATTCACGCAATTTTAAGGCTTGACATGTTTGGTATGTATTTGCTCGGCGTGACCCCAACTTTTATATTTTACCAAAAAAAAATAGCCATTATATTCTGTTTCTGTGCACTAAATTTATTTTAGTGTATTTTAGCCTAAACATACTTGATTGATAAACATTTGCGCAAAATTACCGTGCTACATAAAAACTTACAACTAGTATGTTTTTATTCTACAGGGCCTCTGATTTCAGAAAATATATCATTGTTTGGGGGTCTGAAGCTGTTTTCTAGCCAAAAATTCAGATTTTATCATGTGTGTGCAAATGTAAGAAATTGCTCCGGACAGCAAGGGGTTAATGAGCGTGTGATTTGTGTGTTTTAATGAGTGTATAAATGTTTGGCAGTGGCAGTGATACTGAAAATTTTTTAAACCCGAGCGCCCAAGCACAACAACACAATACTAAAGTTGTTTTCAATGTTGGCACTTTGAGATAAATAAATTGATTTTGCGTCGCAGTTTGGACACTCGGGTTCAAAAACATTCGCCATCACTATCCTAGTCTGACTGCGGCGCAGGCGAAAGCCCAGAGGTAGCGGGGGAAGGGCTGGAGGGCTCGAGGCTGGGGGACCCACTGAGATCTGGTTCCGGGCCCCCCACTGAAAAAATGGTGCCTGCATCTGCCCCTGGAGAGAACCTTTTGGTTTTTAAAGTTAATTGACACTGGTAAGGAAATGCATCATGTATAGGGGCAGATTGGGTTCATGTAAATATCTGATTGGTTGTCGGGGCGACTGTTTACTTTTCTTATATATTTTTTTTAGATTTTACAGCCTGTGTAATGTTATGTTGTGTTATGTTTTATGCGTATCTGCTGTATACTAATCAGATGATATGGTTTGCTGTGGTTTGTAATAGACGTGTGCGGGGAAAACAAATTTGGTTCAGACGAAACAAATGAAAATGGAAAAAAAAATGTATTTGTTTCGTCGAAGGAAACTAATTATAATGCTGTTTTGAATTCAGGGGCAATGAGCCTCCAAATACGAAACCGCACAAAGAAATTGCAGATCAAGCGGCGGCCATATCAGCCACTAGCGTGTTCTGCGCATGTCGCCATTTTGGAGTATATCTTGGTATACACCAAGATGGCGGAACCGGAACATGTGGGCGCTGCCATCTTGGTGTATACAGCGCGTCACTAAGCCCAGAGTCCAATTCATATACTGTTCTGCATTGCTGTATAAATGTATTGCTGGGATTTGTAGTCCCCCTACAAGCGGTGCCATTCTGCATTAGAGTGTAAGCTCCTCTGTACAGAGACTGATGTGACTGTAGGGGGGACTTTAGAGTGTCAGGTCTTCTGTACAGAGACTGATGTGACTGGCTCAGTGTGGCGGCGGTGGGGTGGGGAGGGGGACCCAGACCTAAATCTCTGTAAGGGGCCCCAGAATTTCTATAGGCTGCCCTGCCAGGATGTTTTAATTGTCAGAAGCCATGCAAAACTGAAGTGACAGTATTGGTTGGATTTGGCCATTGTAGTTGGTCTTTAAATACAATCAAGCACAATTTATTTTAGGGATATGGCTAGTAGCAAAAGCTAGACCATACAGTAACTAATTTGCGCAACTAATACTAAGTGTAGGAGCAGTTTTCAGAGAATGTGTTTCATACTTGAAAATATTTACATAGGATAATAAGATTGCTCCCCTTTTTTTCCATGAGCCAAGAATACAATTCTTTACTGCAAACTTAAGTATCACACAAGATGGAAGAAAAGCTTGCAGTGGTATCTAACAAATAACTAACAAAGGGGCAGGTGGGTCTCCTACTTTCCTACAGGGCCTGTCAATTTCTGAGCATTTTACTTGTAGTTTAATTGCCATTTCTTCTATTGTTTTTTTGTGGGCACCTGTTAAGGAATGTAACATGCAATCTTTATGTAAAGAACTTTCAGTCAAATGAAAATAATAAATCACTGTACAAGGGTCCAAGCCAATGCATTTTTCCTGTGATTGTGTCAACACCAGAAAACTTCTTAGCCAATTTTTCCATAATTATGTCATTACTGCCTTTAGAAACAATCCCAACACCCCCACCCATCAACTGTAGCAGCATCCTGCTTTACAGATTATGTCACAATTCTGCACCACCAAAATATATTAGCACCTTTGTTTTTCCATAGCTTTGTCATCACTGTATATGAAAGTTGTTTCACCGATGAAGCCACCAATAGAACAAGCCATTGTGTTTGCATAGCATTTAAGTTGACACTAAACAAGCAATTAAAACCCAGTTCTACCTGGTTCTACTTTAACTGCTGAATGCTCTTCAATAATTATCTGAGACCAACTACTCGTGACCAAATCCTGTTGCCCCCTGCTGCTGACCTGCTTCTAACTCCACTTGGACGTCTGCCCTATTGTTATCGACCCTGCTTGATATCTCTGAACCTTCTCCTACCTGCTGCTTTTTATTTCACTGCTTACAAGTTAAAGACCTTGGCCTGTCCTTTTGCCCGATCTGGTACCCTGCTGCCCTGCTGTTGTTGACCTTGGCATGCATCCTGACCAGGTTTTATAACCCACTATCTACAGTTTTTTGGCAGCTGGGTTTTTAGCACCTTCTGGACCCATGCTCCAGAGTTCAAGAGGATCTTATATGCATGAAAGGCACACACATCACTTCACTGTCCTTGTGTAACCTTTCATACTGCCCAGAGGCATCTGGAATTAAAAGTGTAAAAGAGTTCACACTCCTCTTCTTGGACTCCCCCAGTTACATGAAAAGAGCAACAATGGTAATCCAAAGGATTTCTAACCTGTCCAAATGACTGTTCCTAAAACAGTGGCGTAAGGTTGAGACTTTGAAAATGGTTGGATTGAGCAACTATCTTGTCATAGCTATGGGTAACTGTGGTGCCAGCGGTAATGAGCACTGCTAATCTTTTTTCCTTTACAGTACCTACTGACAAAAAGACAAACTTCTGGCTGAACCAAATGTTCATGTTTGTGGATTGGCAGGGCAATGTTTGTGCCTGAGGGTGATTAGAAAATGAATGTATGTCTGACCGGCCTCAGAAGTCTACCTAAAATGTCCAATTTTACATACTAGGAGGAATGATCATACTACCACCTTTCAGTATAGTGTATCTAAACAATCAAATAGCACATTTAAGTTTCCTGTAAGTTATAAAGATAAATTACACCACAAGAAATGAGGTCACAATTAATTAACTTTTTCTATATTTTTCTTTCATTTTGTATAATTCAAAGTGTAAAAACTTCCTTCCAGTTGCAATATTTGCTCTTCATTCCTTTATCTTTGTTCATATCCTCTGTAAATCTTTATCTCACTGCACACAAAATAATTTACAATGATAGCACAAACATGAAAACTATATATATGCACAGATGCCTTTTGGGAATAAAATATTCCAGGAACACAAAATAAACTTTTCCAGAGTTCACCTTGCAATAATTTCCCAAGCTCATCAAGGGAGTAGACAGGATGGAGAAAATTCCTTATAACTAGGGGCAGATCATTATATGAGGTCAAGAATTCACACTTTCAATTATTTTTCTTTGCTTGCTTTGTCTGCTGAATTCCATTATTGAAGAATTGAAATATCCACTATATACAAGCTCTGAACTGACTAGATGAATGCAAAGAAATAGAGAAAAAAATATCAGAACACCGCTTTGCTTAGAGTTGGTGGATCTAATCTCCTTTCCAGGCAGTAAACAGTCACTGTCTTTGTGAAATGAGTCTTGGGGGTTGATTTACTAACCTCACAAACACGCCACAAA
>NW_017307911.1:0-19034 GCF_000935625.1 Nanorana parkeri
ATACTTCTGCAGCTGTGATCCTCTACCATAACAGACCTGTGTGGTCTGATCGTTACACCAGGATGGTTGGTTACTCCAAATTTCAGTCATATCATTTAATAATGATTTTATTTTAAAATAATATATAACTGGATTTCTTTATGGAGTTAAGCTTTAATGCAATTCAGTTGCTTATCCATCTAAGTTGCAATCTTTGTTTTCGTTTACATCTTTCACACTTATCTTCAGACATTTCGAGAATAAAGATCGTGGATTGCCCCAACATAGGTTCCCTGTACTATTTCTCCCCCTCAAATACATTGTATATAGAAAACAGGGGGAAGAAAGAGGGTTTGTGGAGAGATAAGTATGATCCATGCATATATAAAAGTTGTATCAAAGTTTATTAAAGATAAAATACAAAATACAGTCTCAGGCCGATTGCTTCTAAATCTATATACATGATAAAACCATATTCCAATAAACAAATTCAGATACATAACTGGCATGGTAGTCCCAATAGTCATTGTTGTTCCAAAGTACATGATCCAATTGTATATGATTAAATAGAAAATATTAAATAAATTGCATGATTGTCCCAATTATCCCAACGCGTTTCGCACAATTAGCTTTTTCAGGGGACCGGTATTTCAATATTCATGCATCAGCAATGACTGAGAAAAAAACAAATATGAGGAGGGGCGAGATGGTCAGGTGGCTAGAGCCCAGCCAATCACCCCACTCCATCTCTTTTTTTCCGCCTGGGACCCCGGGGCATCAGGGGGAAGAGCGCCTGGGAAACTTCAGGAAGGCCCGCCTGCCCCGCTGGGATGTCTCTGCAAAAGGCATCTACTAGGAAGTAGCCTCGGTCCAATAGCCTAGTGATCCTAATCTCTCAACCTATTGAATAGAGAGGATAGGATGTTTGAGTGAATTGTATTTATGGACCAGGTTTCCTACATATCCCCACATTTCACCTAGTCCTATAGATGTATTTGTATCGATTTGTATATTTGCATAACTTACATATTTGTTTTTGTGAGTCAATGTGGTCCAATCAAGTGTTGAGTGTGTTCCGATGAGAAAGCCCCTGTATCTAATTAAATACATGTGTTGACTTGCCATAGTAATATTAGTGCATGTGAGTGGATCCTTAAGAATAGAGTCTACCGTGATACAGGATTGTAGTTCATATGTGTATGTGTACAAATAAAGTCAATGTTAGTGATAGAACTAAGTGTATTACAATTGTAACAAGAATTGTGAATGTAATCCATGTGTATATTCTTGAGTCAAATGGTATAAAGTTTCATGTGTGTACCAGATCTCCAGTCTCCCTACTCCCAGTGAGTCATCCGTAGTGTTTACGCAATGATGCCGATAGATATCTTGTTTGTCTAAATCATATACTGTATATGTGTAAAGAACTGAGAATAAGGAATATATAAATAGTATCGTAGTGTGCGGCATCCTAGCATCATGTGCTGGCCTCTCATAACCCCCAAGTATGTCTCTATCCCACTCAACCACTACAAAAGAAACACCCCTCCTCCCCCCCAAAAAAAAACCACATCCCCCAAACCCCCCACACATCTACCTCCCCACTACAAATCCCTCCACGTACATCTCGGAGCCCAACATGCTGGAGCCTATATACAATGCATAGTAGCCTGATTGAAAAGGGAAAAATATCCCTACCTTGATAGGAACCGAAGAGGGGATACCTGATGTGCCTCAGTTATCGGCTCCCTAGGAGATTGGCTGCCTTTCCCAAAACGCCACCCCTCCCCTTATATAGCCCCCACCGCCAAACGATACAACCGGAAATAAAATTCCGGTCATCATTCGGCGGTGTGGATATCAAACCACGTATGCGCTGAAACAGCACACACGCGCCTCTCCAGCCCCGCACGCCGCTACCTAGGATACCATAGAAGCTGTCTCCTAGGTCCGCCTCCTTGTTTGAGTATAGGAGTAGTAAAGCTGCGGCCGTGGCGGACAGCTCACTGTTGCGGGTCAAGGGAAGAGGAAGGATGAGTCCAGAGGTCCCAGGCTGAAAGATCACATTCGTCCCCATGTCTATATAAAATAAATTAAGGTGTCCGATAAATTGTACAGCAATCAGCATGGCAAATCTGTCATATATACTCGTTGATGATATCTGATGATATTTTCCATAGTTATATCAATATTTGACACATTACATTATCTTTTGGAAAATGTTCACTACCTTAGCAAAATTGATCTAATCTACGCTCAAATTGTACAATGATTTGAAAAAAGTTTACATTCTTTATCCAATAATTGCGGACTTATATGTCATATTTTTCTTCATATTGCATAATATTGCAAGCTGGCATGGTCAGTCTCATTTTGGTCCAACATATATGATAATCAGAAAATCCATCCCATCTTTATAAACTTATATACTATCTTTGGAAATACATACATTCTCTGTAATACATCACATTGCATAATTAGCATAATAAGTAACACTTTGATTCAACATATTTGGTAATGAGAGAGTAAATCCCAGCTTTACAGGTATGTATATTGTCTTTTTAGAGCCGCATCCTATTGCATATTTAGCATCATCTTTCTAGTTTTATCTCAAATACTCTTACATTTAAACGTATATGTCCAGTCATCACAGACCCAACATATTTTTCTTCAATTGATTTCTGCTAACAGATAGTTGATATAATGAGATATGCATGGTTCAGGGGTAATTGTAGTAAGGCAATCCACCAAAAATGGGATCAGGTAGGCAATATACCTCCAGACTCCGGGTAAATACACTAGAATAAAGATCGTGGATTGCTCCAACATAGGTTCCCTGTACTATCTCTCCCCCTCAAATACATTGTATATAGAAAACAGGGGGAAGAAAGAGAGTTTGTGGAGAGATAAGTATGATCCATGCATATATAAAAGTTGTATCAAAGTTTATTAAAGATAAAATACAAAATACAGTCTCAGGTCGATTGCTTCTAAATCTATATACATGATAAAAACCATATTCCAATAAACAAATTCAGATACATAACTGGCATGATAGTCCCAATAGTCATTGTTGTTCCAAAGTACATGATCCAATTGTATATGATTAAAAAGAAAATATTAAATAAATTGAATGATTGTCCAGATAATCCCAACACGTTTCGCACAATTAGCTTTTTCAGGGGACCGGTATTTCAATATTCATGCATCAGCAATGACTGAGATAAAAATGAATATGAGGAGGGGCGAGATGGTCAGGTGGCTAGAGTCCAGCCAATCACCCCACTCCATCTCTTTTTTTCCGCCTAAGAAATACATTTAATTCCTCTCTTTTTGTGGGACAAAAGTTTACTACCTTGTTGTTCCCCACTATTTTTATTGTTATTATTCTGCCTTGATTTCGGTCGTCCGTTGATAGGAACCGAAGAGGGGATACCTGATGTGCCTCAGTTATCGGCTCCCTAGGAGATTGGCTGCCTTTCCCAAAACGCCACCCCTCCCCTTATATAGCCCCCACCGCCAAACGATACAACCGGAAATAAAATACATTGCAGCCTTCAGAACCAAGCTTTGCAAAGCGCCAATCGGCTCACGATCCAGTGAATCTGACAGAGCTCGAAACGTATCCCCTGATAAGGGTAATCTGGTTGGCACCGCTGCGGTGTGCAATTTTAGCATACCCTTTAATATGGCTTTTACCGGATGAGCTGAAAACAAAGAGGATCTATCAGGGAATCTGAGGGCCAAATGATGTTGCACCCCTGCCAAGTACATTTTTATGGTAGTATACGCCAGCTTTAAATCAGTGTGGCAGTATGCAATGAAGGCCAGAATGTAGGAAACACTGCCCGGATCGGTGGCGTTGTGTGTGAGCTGGAATTTGCTGAAAAGCTGCCAAGCCACGGCATAAGCTTTACGAGTATTGTCAGATAGCGAGTGCCTAATGAGACTAGTGGCATTGCCTTGGTGTCTGGCTAATCCAAGCGAAGCTGATGAAACTGCGGTAACTGAAGAGTTGGCGTCCGCGTCTGGCATCTGTTGGAAGAAAAGATGGAGTTTTAAGCGGGATAACGCTTCTGCCGCCACGTTACCTGTACCAGGAATGAATGTACATATGATATTAAACTTAAACTGTAATGACACACATGTTAATCGACGGAGAAAAGCACTAATGACTTGGACCTCCCCTTATTGATGATATCTGCCGTTGCGTGGTTGTCCGTGAAGAAAGTCATGGTGTGACCTGTCCACGATGGGCCCCAAATAACGGCTGCAGCCACTATTGGATGGATTTCAAATAAAGCAGATGTTTCAAAAAACGAGGGGATACCCCTCACCTACTCCGGCCAGGCACTGGCAAACCAATGGGTGCCAAAAATAGCAGCAAATCCGGTAGACGCTGCCGCATCAGATACAACCTGCGGAGAAGATGCGGAAGCCTGCGGGATGAACATTGAAATCCCATTCCAATGCCGCAAGAACTCATCCCACATGACCAGGTTAGCCGTCCCGCTGCGCCGATAAGAATCTGCGCGTCCATATCGGAAGCGGTAGGTAACAAGGCCAACAACCTAGAAATAAAACTCCTACCTTGCGGAATGACCCTCATGGCGAAATTTAACATGCCTAAGACCAACCCGTGTAATGCCTCCCTGATCCTGCTAAGCTTATCCAGCGGTAAACTAGCCTGCATGGCAACCGTGTCCAACGTGATACCAAGAAAGGCAATAATGTGCACCGGACCCTCAACTTTCTGCTGTTCCATTCAGAGCCCTGAATGTCTGCAATAACCGATCCAGATCCTGAGGGATTTCAGAGGGGGACTCTATCAGCAGAAAATCATCTAGATAATGCAGAACCCTATGACAATGAGCCTGATGTTCGAGAATCCAATGTAGTGCCTGAGCGAAAGTATCGAACAACCACGGACTACTCTTGGAACCGAAGGTCAGCTTCGTGGCAAAATAATACAACTCCCGCCATTTAATGCCGTGCCACTGCCATAAAGACGGCCTGATCGGCAAGAGCTTGAAAGCATCTGAAATGTCCGCTTTCGACAACGAAGCACGCCTCCCAGCCTGTACGATGTGCTGAATCGCCTGATCCACCGAAGCATATTTTAGCGAGAACTCCTCGGACAGAATTAGAGCGTTCAAACTGAGAATGTGCGAGGAATGAGGGGCGGACAAATCGTAAATCAATCTGTACTTTTTATTGACTTTGCCACATACCAGCCCGATGGGGCTCACTCTCCACATGACAAATGGGGAAACATCAAAGGGGCCAATGAGAAACCCCTTCTCCACTTCACTATGGAGCAACGTATCCACTACCACTAGATCCGCCAAGGCCGACCTCAGGTTCCCACACTCGTGAGTCGACTGCGGTAACGTGACGAACCCAGTGTGGAACCCTGGCATGAAGCCCTCACCCAAAAAGGCCACCCCCCGGGATCGGGGTAGTCCTGCAGATACGTGGCCAAAACCTGCACCTCTAGTGCATGAGGGTTGGGAAGTTCGCGTAGAGCAGCTGACTCTGGGGTGAGCCCGATAGCAAATGGAACAAATATGCAATAATCTGCAATGTGGGTAATTACATGACTTATAGTTGAAATTATTGCAGATTTGCGCCTTCCCGAGGCATTGGATGGGCCTGCCAAATTTGTCCACCTGGGCCGGAGCTGCCGAGGGAGGCGCAGGCAACAATGCCGCGGTCCTGATTGCGTGTGCTGCGTCTGTGGCTGCGGGTTGCGGACACCAGTTCGCTGCGTGTGCCGATGACTGGCAATTCGAGCAAACCGGAGACTTCAACCCCGCAAAGTGCCGACAGAACAGCTCAGTATCAATTCTACTCCAATTTGTAGTAAACTGAAACTGAGCCAACGCTGCCGCGGCTTTAGCAGAAACTGCCCGATGGTAGTCATAAAATGTGAAACCCCCGTATTTATAACCCAAATCTACCACCGAATGGAGGTAAGAGTCGAACTCCTCCCTCTGCGGACTGACGGAACAAACTACGTCCCGGTAGATCCCAAATGCCAACACGAACTCTGGGATAGACAGCTTTCGGTGTAGCCTGGGATCCCTGGCCTTCAAAATGACAGACACCTCCCCGCAGGCATAGGACCTGTTGTCAGCCACATCATGGGCGGCTATCATGGGCGGGGTGAGATGACATTCTGTCTTGGGACGACTACATCCTCTGTTTTGTTTTGTCATTGAAGCCTAAGCGTAATACTTAAAGTAATTTATAAATTCATCACAGTATCACAGAGATCACAGTACTCCCCTGATAATGCCTTTGTCACTATGGTCCCTGTGTATGTTGTAACCACCGCTTCAAGCTTGCTCCCATGGACTACAATCTCAATACAAATTAGTAAACTAACTGTGAGACTGTAGTCCTTCTCTGAAAAACAAAAGTAGCCAAACTCCATAAAGGAAGGGCAGTGTCAACACAAATCCAAAGATGATTTGAGGATCTACAACTAAATGATGCACAAATAAGGTACATTTTTGTCAATAGTTAAGGTACTTAAATGCATTTTTAATATTTAACTCCTGAGTTTAGTGTCACTTTATTCCTCTGAACACTTCTGTAAAGCTGCTGCAGACATGTATATTTAAAAGTCAAGGTGTCACTGGGCACATGGCTGAGCCCTTCCTGTTTTATAGGAAACAACAGGAACACACAGAGACAGCAAATTACATCACAACCATGTAGTTCCACAAAACAGAACATTACATTATACAAATGATTATACATAGCACACACTACCACCTAGTGGCAAAACTAGTAATCAGCAGTATGATACAAGAATGGTTCACATTTACAACACAGGTTGTGGTGGGGTTTTCAAGAGAGGACTCAGATAGTTAGAAAATCGTAGAAATTTATTGAATTCACTGAAATTTTTTTTATAATAAAAGTTAAAAACAGTACCCATATACATAGATGATTCTTATGTCCCTAAACATATTCCTTATGTTCACATCTCATACATAATTCAACCATAATTCATATCATCCTGTACATAGTCATAATTCATAAATTTTCATATGCATTGTTGTACCGCTTCATTAATCCCCTATGCGTTTCGCTCGTAGGCTTCCTCAGGGGTTTTTGTTGTTGTATATTTTCGGCACAAATCTAATTGTAAATATATAATACATTGTTCATCAAAGTATTCATCCATTATACGTCCAATTCATAATTGATCTATTCATATTTTACAATTTTAGATATTTCAATTTGTTATTTAGCTATGCATATATCCTTCTTGGTATGGTTATAATGTACAGCCACTTACCCAGGGATCAAGAATCACGATGAGACCTAGCTCAAGGGGGACAGGAACAACTCTAGTAACCCCCAGATAATATCATGCGGCGGAGCCACAGACGCACAAAGAGTCCAACGGAGCTCCAAAATCTAGAACATAACCATGTTGTTAGATATAATCTAAGTGTTTCTACTTTATTACCATAATATTTCTTATATTAGTGTACCTATATAGTAAACTACTCTACTTATCATCTCATCCTCATACCTTTAATTGCACCAGTTTATGTTGTCTTAAATTGCTTAATTTGTTCCATGTGAAGTGAAATACCCTTTGATTTCCCATCTATTAGTGATTGTTATTCATTAATTATTTTTACTGGGTGTTAATTAGTGATCAACAAAAAAATATATATTTCATGTTTATAATCCGCCTCAAATATTGTATCCATCATGTGCCATATATGTATTAAATCCCACTAAGTGCCCTTTGATTTCTATATATCTCCTTTCCAGTCCTCCCCTTATTCTATTTCACTGCAATGTGTGCCAAAATTAAAACTCCAAACCCACGTGGTTCATAGTGCCCAAACAGACCCTTACCTTCAATTCAAAGATTAAAAGATCTCCTTGACTGAGTCCATCAATAGGTAGCCTGTCTCCCGTTTCGTCATTTCTGTATATCCACCTCATAAGTGTGCCAGCCGCTCTCTTGCTTGTCTGTCTCTTTATATGCATCCACCCTCCGCTGATACCACGCTCGATTGGCGCGTGACGTCACCGTGGGGTGTGGCACCAGTATCGAGCCATGCATGCCTCAGTCCCTTCCGAGATTTTGTATATGTGTTGCATAGCAACACTGTCAAGAACGCCAGAGCTGTACTGCGCAGACTCCGCCTAGTCTCTCCGATCTGAGACATTCGGTCACGCTCTCCTGTCATTATATTACTGTCTCTCCTGTCACTATCTTACAGGGCATAATTGTAACTCGGGATATGGGGCGCTTGGCTACTGATAGATGCCTATATGGCTCCACCGCATGCATGGTCCCCTCAAAGTGCCTCAATCCCTAGTGTATAGGGGTCTGCCCATATATGGATCAATAATCCTATTTTATTCCTGTTTAGTATGTTGTAAATAGAGGATATAATCTTATTTCGTATATGGGGTATGTTCTTGTTTTTATGCATTTATACCCATTCATTAATTGTATTTCATTTATCAATATTTGATTACCTTCACATTCTTGTTATTCATGTGTAAATACATTAACAACAACATATGCATATAAGTCCAGGGCTCAGTATAGACACATAGTTGCATACATATCTTACGTATATAAGAATATATATGCGTTCTCGTCTGCCTAATTCCAGTTCCAGTCCCTGAATCCGAATATATGCACCAACCTCCTATGATCAATTCACCTATGTTTCGTGATCTTGGTAATTTTAGGAGCTTTACTTGGGAAGCCTTTTTTCCTTTCAACTTTCTCACTCTACCCTAATCATTTTGTATGAAGTTTCAAATTTTAAGAAATGATTTGTAACTAAGTATTTCATTTAGACCAGGGGGTATATTTGCTTTTAATTTAAAGATCCATCTTGTTTCTAACTGTAATCATTTTTGATCCATGTTGCCTCCTCGTTCATGTGGATGTATGTGGTCTATGATGTAAAAATACACGAATCTTGTATCAAAGTTATGATGGGGGCCTATATGTCTACTCACAGATGTTGTTTGTTTTCCATTGCTCGCTAAATATATATGATCTTTTATTCGTTTCCACGCTGGTCTGATTGTCTTTCCTATATAGTACGCACCACATTAGCAGTACATTAGGTAGATTACATTATTTGTTTGACAATTAACTGTGTGTTTAAGGGTCCATTCCCTTCCATTGGGGAGGGGGATTACATTCCCTTCTACAAAGCATGAGCAGTATCTACATGCCACACATCTCTGAAAGTCCTTTTCTCCGCATTTCATTCTCATTGCTTCTGTTTGATAGAAGCTGTGACCCTGTGTTAGAGTATTCCGAAGTGAAGCTGTTTTTCTGAAAACTACCTCTGGTTTATCCTTCACGAATTTCTTCACTCTTCTATCCTCAGTGAGAAGATGCCAGTGCTTGTAGAGAATTTTTCTTAGTTGTCCATGATGTCTCTAAAATTGTCACTATTTTCGTTGTTTGTTCTTTCCGCTGTTTATCTTCCTAATGTCTAAATAGTAGATTTTGTCTGTTTTGGGTTTTGGCTCGTCGGTACGCTTTTCTTAGGATTTTCCGACTGTATCCTCTTTCACCTAGTCTTTCCTGTAATAATTTTGCCTCTTTGTCGAAATCCTCATCATTTGAGCAGTTTTGCCTTAGTCTTATATACTGACAGTAAGGAATGATATTCTTTAAAAAGGTTGGATGTGCGCTCTGTGCATGTAACAGTGTGTTCCCTGCTGTTTCTTTTCTGAACAGTAGCTATTGTGTTATTTTCACGAATAAAGATGGTCAGGTCTAGAAATGTGATTTCCTTTTGACTTGCTTTCATTGTAAATTTTAAATTGAATTCGTTATCTTCCATCATTTCTTTATATTTTGTTAATTCGGATCTTGTACCGGTCCAGATTAAGAGTACATCATCTATATATCGTTGCCAGAATAGTATATGGCTTAATATATCTAGTGATTTTTCATCTGAAAAAAGGTGCCGTTCCCATCCCCCCAGGTACAGGTTGGCATACGATGGGGCACAGCAAGTGCCCATCGCTACCCCCTGTACCTGGAGGTAATGGGACCCCCCAAATGTGAATAAATTTCTAGTCAGTACGTGTCTTAAGAGATCTATGACGAACTCATTATACTGCTGATGTTGTTCCGGTCTCTCTTTCAGAAAGCCGTCTATTATCCTTAGGCCTTTTTCATGAGGTATGCGTTTCTATGTCTATTGCTACCAGCCAACATTGATCCGGTACCGGCATCTCTTCAATTATTTTTAGCAATTCCAAAGTGTCCTTTAGATACGACGGCAGTGAGATCACGTGTCTTCTGATATAATCATCGATCAGTTTGCTTGCTTGTTCAGTTTGGCATCCAATTCCGGAAACTATTGGGCGTCCTGGAGGATTCCGTAGGTTTTTGTGGACTTTAGGCAATGCATAAAAGCATGGCATGATAGGGTGTTTATTATCAAGGAAGTTTAGAGTATCTTTGTCAATCAATCCTTTACCATAGGCTTCATAGATGATCGTGATGTATTCTATGCTGAACTGTTCTATTTCTTTTGTTTCAATTTTTTTGTACCATTCGATGTTATCCAACATTTTTCTACACATGGATACATTTTGTGAGTGGTTTATTACCACTATGTTCCCCCCCGTGTCGGAGGGTTTGATTACGATGTTGTTATTGTTTGCAAGACTTCTCAATGCTTCTTGTTGCTTCCATGTTAAGTTGGGTGAGTCTCTTCTGGACCTGCAACTCTTTTCTATATCTTTAGTTGTTTTTTGCAAGAAAGCCCATATGTTTGAATTTCCTTGTAGTGCTGGGAATTTCTGGGATCTCTTTTGGTATTTCTTTGGTAATTCACCCTCCGTAGTTTCGTTGTTTCTTTCCCCTACCGTTTGGTCGCTTCCTGCGTTACTCTCTTCCCAGAGTTGCATTAAGTCCTTGAGGGCTCTAAAATCATTGATCGTATATCCTTGCCAATGATCAGGTCCCTGTCTGTTGTCGTCCTTCTTTTCAATGTTTTTATCATAGAGGACTTTAAACATTAGGTTTCTTGCAAACACATGTAGATCTTTTACGGTCTCAAATAGGTCAAGTTCCTGGGTTGGACAAAAACTCAGTCCCAAACCCAGAACTTGTCGCTCCTGTTCTGTTAGTTCGTATTCAGAGATGTTAATTATTTCCAGCTTTGTTTGAGATCTTGCTTCTGAAAGAATGCACCCAGATTGCCCAGTTTTTAGTTGTCTCCTCTCATTCGGTACTCTAAAAAAATCCCTGTTCCTTCCTCTCTCATTCTCCCCTTCTTCAGCTTCTCGCCTCTTTTGTTCCTGCGGGTGTCCCCCACTTGCCCCCATTTGGGGTGAATCCTCTATTATCATATTTGTGGATGGTCCAAATTTATTTAGTTTCGCCATCTTTGTTGACATCCCTATATCTACATTTGCTTCACTGTCTTGAGAGGTATCCTCATTGGGGGTGTCTGTATTCCTCAAATCCGTATTGGCCTCCAATGGCCCATCTTTTCTTTTACCTCTTATTCCACTATGTTGTGGTCCCCCGCCTTTAATCTTCTTCCGTGCCCCTAGGGATTGGCGTGTTTCATATGTTTGTGGACCCCTTGAAAATGAGTGCGGTGATCGTTGTGAGGAGCGATCCGAATCTGAGTCATAAATTGATTCACCCATGCGTCTTGGTGCATTTCTGCCATTTCTTGATTCCTGATTGTTATTCCACTTGTATGCCTGCCCGGTACAGTAAGCCATTTTGTCCCGAATGAATTTCTGATCTTTTTTCTGGAAGATGTTTTTGTTGAGGCTTTCCACATGTGTAAGCATCTCCTTTTCCCGTCTATCAAATATAGGTAGGGAGAGAAGTGGTTCATGCGAAGAGTATAACCCTTTTATTTCTTCGTCTAGTCTTACTATTTCTGTCTGGTAATGTCCATTCAGGATTTCCATCATGGAGATCGAGCATTTCTGTAGAGTTGCTTCCCATGTTTCTTTAAGTTCTAGATCAATATTCCTAACATTTGGGAAGATCTGTATTCTCAGACCATAGGGGACAAAGCCCTCCTCGATGTATCTCTTGAAATTTGTATTATGCCAAAAGCATTGTGATTTGCGTTCCAGCAATTTTTTAAGCTTAAACATGAATGTGCTTAGTTCGGATTCCCTAGATATGGAACTGGTATAGCTTGTTTCTATTTTTCCCATTAGTCCATCCCAGGACGAACTCCATATAGTTTACATTATTCTTTCAAAAGTTACTTAGTCACTCCTAGTGATTATTCACCTGGGGTGAATTCGGGGGTGCGTTGATTCAGGTAGGCGTGTATTTCCACTCCTCCCGTCTCTAATCACTTATCACTCCAAAATATATATACTGATCTTAGGGTAACGGGAGGACGCTAATTTGTGTACTCCCGTTACCCTAAGGAGAACTATGGGGAAAAACACTGACCCCATAGTTCTCCTTTAACTCGCTTTGTATCAGCTCGATATCTGGATGGGGGGATCTCGGATCACTCTTCGCTTCTTGTGAGCCTATCGTTTGAACTTTATGGTGTCTGTCTTAAGTTGAAGATCCACACCTTTTAGATAACCCTTTTTGGTCTATCTGACGATATCCCTGATCAACTACATGTTTTTCTGGAGGCACATGGGGAATTAGGTTGTGATAGCATGCTTTGAGACTCATTAAAGGCCTATTTAGGAGGAACACTGAAATCTAGTATATTGTATATTAAAAGGTCTTCTAGACAAGCTGATGAAAACCTAGTACAGGCTTGTGCTACAGCTGAAACTAATTTCCTACGTGCCCCTAATGAAGTCTATTGCAAAGCATGGGTGCCTGCAAAGTGCAGGCAACATGAAAATACTAAAAAATATAAATATTTTTTTCTCTCAAAATTATTTTGAATTTGGAACTCAGTCCAGTAGCTTGTTGGCACATATTGTCAGATATCAACACTTTCATATCCAGAATTTGTGGCCCAGATGGGGTTATCCTACAAGATGCAGCTAGTGTACTAATCTGTTTTTGTGCTTACTACTCTGACCTTTATTCCTCTTCGTTGTCCTGCACATACTAAGATATTGACATTTACAGTACATAGCAGACTTGGTTTTCCTCTAATTGTCGCAAGAGCACATTGATCTGTTAGATAGGACATTTTAGAAGATGAGGTCAGGTCTGCTATATTATCCCTAACTAAAGGCAAGGCAGCGGGTCTGCCTTTAGAGGTATATTGTTTGGAATGGAATTTAAAAGTACCTTTCAACTTCTTATTGGTCTGGAGGCTCCTTCCTGACGGCTGCCTCAAAAGCGTATTCCGAATTTAGTTGATTTTGAAAGAATAATGGCATGCAGGTGCTGGTGGATAAACTTAACGAGGGTGGCTTATGCTCCTATGTACAGTTGCAATTGATATTTAGTCTGATTAGAAGTCGTTTCTATCAATATTTACATTTATGCCACGCCTTCAACTCTCATTTTGGCCTAACAGATTTGCAGATCTCCAAATATCCATTGATTGGTATTTTTAAATACCAAGGCCCACGGGATCTAGTTTCTGTACTATATTCGCAGCTGCTATCTGCTAAACTAGCAGGGTCTCCTTTGGTGGTTAGTAGTGATGGGCCGAACACCCCATGTTCGGTTTAAATTCTAACTTTAGAACAGGGAAAAGTTTGAATTTGAACTTTTTTGGCCATAAAAAGGGTATGGGGAGTCGGGTACTGCCCTGAGGGACATATATCAATGCAGAAAACACTTTTTAAAAATACAGTTTTTAAAGATGCAGTGTTTTTAACATGCCTGTAAAGTGGCACATCTGTACAATGTATAGAACCTGCTGCAGCAAAATGACATTTGTAAAGAAAAAAATGTTAGGAGGGGCCCCATTTAAAAACAAATTTGTGTTGGGTTGGGTCCCCTCAAAGTTATACCAGGCGCTTAAGGTGTGGTAGGAATTTTAAGGAGGAACGCCACCCCCAAAAATGGGGGGGGAAATTGTGGGGTCCCCCTAAAATTCCATAACAGACCCTTGATCTGAACACAGGCCTTGCAGGGCAGAAGAGGGGGGAGATGAGCAAGCGCCCCCCCATACCAGGCCACATGCCCTCAGCACTGGGTGGTTGCTTTTCCAGGGTCGCCCCTGGAAAAGCACCTTGTCTCCGTGCCGATGGGGACAAGGGCCTCTTCCCAACAAGCCCTGGGGCGTTGGTTGTGGGCAGGGCCGTCTTTAAGGAGGGGCAAAAGGGGCAGTGCCCCGGGCCCAGTCATTGTTGTGGGGCCCTGTACCCCATAAACTAGTGCCAGTGAAACATTTCTGGACCAGTCGTCTAGTCTGCACTACCCCTTTCTGACGCTAGAGGGCAGCAGCCTCCTGTCCCTATGTGCAGCAAAGATCTCTGCAGCCCGGGATGTCAGCTCCCACTCAGCAGAGGAGGACGATAGCTTTTGCACACCCTGCTGCACGGTCCTGCCCTCCTCAGGTGTCATTATTATTATTATGTCCCCCTGGTGTCATTATTATTATTATGTCCCCCCAGTGTTATTATTATTATTATTATTATGTCCCCCCGGTGTCATTATTATTATTATGTCCCCCTGTTGTCATTATTATTATTATGTCCCCCGGTGTCATTATTAATATTGTTATTATGTCCCCCCGGTGTCATAATTATTATGTTCCCCGGTGTCATAATTATTATTATTGTTATGTCCATTCCCCGGTGTCATTATTGTTATGTCCATCCCCCTGGTGTCATTGTTATGTCCATCCCCCTGGTGTCATTATTATGTCCGTCCCCCGGGGTCATTATTGTTATGTCCATCCCCCTGGTGTCATTATTGTTATGTCCCTCCCCCTGGTGTCATTATTGTTATGTCCCTCCCCCTGGTGTCATTATTGTTATGTCCGTCCCCCTGGTGTCATTATTGTTATGTCCGTCCCCCGGTGTCATTATTGCTATGTCCGTCCCCTAGTGTCATTATGGTGATGACGTGTGTGTGTGTCCCGCCCCTGGGTGTCGCCTGGTGTCATTATGTTGATAACTAGGGACAGGACCGGATTTACCCTGCCTGCTGCCACAAGGCCGGGTTCCGCAATGCGGAATACTTGTACTCGCCCAAATGCTCCGATACCTTCCCCGATACCAGAACTTCGAGTCAGATGGAGATTTCCTCTGACCGGCAGTGCCGCGAGGGAACATGGAGCCGGGAAGCTGGCTCTATGCCATTTGGCCAGCTTGATGCTGATTAGCCAATCAGTGTCGAGCCGGGCAAACAAATCTGATAATATGGCAACACGACCCCCGAGGGACTGGTATGGTAATGACTACTACTGAGGATCTATGTGAGGGGAATGAGATGCCTGCAGGGTGGGGGTCGTGTCACCATATTGTCAGCTTCCCGGCCAATCAGCATCGAGCCTGCCAAACAGAATGGAGTCGGCTTCCCGGGCAATCAAGAAGCCAGGCAGTGGGTAATGACACGCTGCCTGATTGCCTGGGAAACTGGCTCTATGCTACCAGAAGTACCGGTATCAGTACTCGGTATGGGCGAGTACCTAAGTATAAATATTGGTACTCGATACCGAAAAACCGGTATCAGTACATCCATAGTGATGACTATTATTATTTTAAAATAATAATAATGACACCAGGGGACATAATAATAATGACACCAGGGGACATAATATTAATAACACCAGGGGACATAATAATAATGACACCAGGGGACATAATATTAATGACACCAGGGGACATAATAATAATAACACCGGGGGGACATATAAAATAATGACACCAGGGGACATATAAAATAATGACACCAGTGGACATATAAAATAATGACACCAGGGAACATATAAAATAATGACACCAGGGGACATAATAATAATGACACTGAGGGGACATATAATAATGGCACTGAGGAACATATAAAATAATGACACCGGGGGACATATAAAATAATGACACCGAGGGACATATAAAATAATGACACCCGGGGCATATAAAATAATGACACCAGGGGACATAATAATAATAATAACAATAATGACTCCAGGGGGCATAATAATAATGACACCAGGGGACATAATAACGACACAGGGGGGGCATAATAATAACTCCAGAGGACATAATAATACTAATAATAATAATGACACCAGGGGATATAATAATAATGACACCAGGGGACATAATAATGACAGGGGTGGCATAATAATAATGACACAGAGGGGGACATAATAATGACTCCAGAGGACATAATAATAATTACACCAGGGGACATAATAATAATGACTCCAGAGGACATAATAATAATAATGACACCAGAGGACATAATAATTACACCAGGGGACATAATAATAATGACACGGGGGGACATAATAATAATGACACCAGGGGACATATAATAATGGCACTGGGGAACATATAAAATAATGACACCGGGGGACATATAAAATATACCCTCTCCCCTCTCTGATCCTCCAACGCTGACTGGAGGGAGGGATGGGGGTGGACACAACCTCTAGAGAGGTAGAGTCAGCTGTCAATCAGGTGGTGGGGTGGATATGGACAATATTTTTGGATCTATCCCAGCTGCAGCGTGGCTCTGCTCTGTTAGCATATAGCGGGCAATATTGCATGGGGGGCCCAAGAAAATGTTTGCTCGGGGTCCAATCAATATTAAAGACGGCCCTGTCAGTGACTACATTGTTACGAACTTAAAATGGACTTCACCCCTCTTATATACAGTATAGAGAAGTCAAGCTAATATGCCCTGATCACTGGGAAAAGGAGCTTCTCAATATTTGCTACATGTGGCATGACAGTCAGACAACTAACATTTTGAGAAATAGGTTAGCAATGGCAGTCTAGGTGCTTATCTCATGAAAATTTTCCTCTAATCTATTAGTTCCCAAAATCCCTTCATTCAAGTCTATTGTTTCCATTAATTTAATTTCAATAGACACATTATGAATTAATGTTATGCATTAATGTTATCATTTTAGTACAATTCCCTAGTTACCTTTAGTGATTTTAACAGTAATGAAAGTCGTTAAATGGAAATACAAAGCATCTGTAATTATAACTAAACCATGGGTGGTAAATCTCATTTAGAGACATTTCTCTGATCTTGGATGCAAAGGGTAAATGGGAACTCTAGCCTGGACAACTCAGTAATTGTATATGGTCATAGGTTATGCATCACTCCCAAATGTGAAATTTGAGGAAGAGGAATGCCTTGAGATATAAAACACAAAGTGTGCTAAACAAGGGATATGGCTACATTGTACTGATTACTCGGTGTAGCTTAAAGTGAGACTTTTGGATTGGTTCACAATCACTGTTTGTGTGTAAGAATAAAGAAAAAAAACAGCAGTGTTTCTCTCCTTGGCGGCCGGGAACAGGAGATTCCCTGGTCGCCTGGGAGAGTTTGCTGTTTGGAGATCAGTGTCCCTGGATAGCGGGTAACCAGGGACGCTGATCTCTCTGCAACTGGCCGAAGCCAGCCCTAAGATCACGGCTGGCTCCGCCCAGCTGTCAGAAGCAGGCTGTCGGCCGGCCAATGGCCGGCCGCTCGGCCAGCTTCAGCTTTCAGCGCGGCTCAGCCGAGCCGATGCATATGTGTTCGGCTCGGCTGAGTCGCTTGGCCACGTTCGGGAGCTGTACGGGCAATAGTGAATAGCCCGTACAGCACCCCTTCGGTTCTACTGAACCGAACCGGTCCTGGGGCCGAAGCTTGCCGAAGGATCGGCAGAAGCTACGGCTAGATCCTTCGGCAGCTTCGTGAATAGACCCCATAGATAAAAAAGCATAGATGTTTTTTTATCACCGAACCCGCCGCGTCCGTAAACAGTTGCAGCTCCCCATTACTGACAGGACCCTCCATCCACAGGGAACAACCATTGTAGGAATCCAAGAATGTCTACCAAACCCACAAATCCTCCCAATGCTCGCGATTCGACATGATTGGCCATGATTCGACACGCAAAGTTTAGTTTACCCAATAAGGATTGCAGGTCCCACAGCCGAACCTTTCGCTTGCGACTCGCCTCGGCCACCGCCGCCTGCAGAGCCATCAACTTGTCCTGTGGCAACCTACACTCCATCCTCTCCGCGTCGATCGTGATCCCCAGAAAAATTAGTACCGTAGTCGGCCCTGCCCGTCTTATCGGCCATCAAGGGAACCCCAAAGCATTCTGCCACGTGCTGCAGAGTGGCCAGAAGCAACCTACACACGCTGGAACCCAGGGGGGGCCCACACACAAAAAGTCACCCAAGTAACGAATAACCGAGTCCACCCTAGCCACCTCCAGTGCCACCCATTCCAGAAAGGTACTAAAGGTTTCAAAGAACGAGCAAGAAACCGAACAGCCCATAGGCAGGCAACGATCCACAAAGAAAACCCCCTCCCAGTGACAACCCAACAGGGGAAAACTACGGGGATGAACCGGCAATAAACGAAAAGCAGACTCCACATCGGATTTAGCTAACAGGGACCCCCGCCCATAACGCCGAACCAACGAGACGGCCACCGCATCAAACGAAGTATAGCTAACTGCGCAGACTTGCGGGTCAATGGCCGCATTCACCGACCCCCCTAGAGGGTAAGAGAGGTGGTGAATCAGCCGAAACTTCCCCGGTTCCTTCTTGGGAACAACCCCTAACGGGGACACCACCAGATCCGGAACAGAAAAGGGGCCCGACATACGTTTCAAAGCAACATCCTTACGGAGCTTGTCTGAAACCACTGACGGATGATGAAGAGCGGAACGCAAATTTTTGGCCACCGGAGGGATGCAACCAAGGAGGCCGGAATAAGAAAAACAGCTTCAAATCCGTCCTCCAAGAACCGCGTGGCCTGCCGATCGGGGTATCTACTTAAGAAAGGCCGCATCCTTTCCACCCTCACCGGAGTCGTCCCTCTTGCCAGCAGCGTCCCCAGACTGCCCTTTACCGAGTTTGAAACAACGGGAATGAGGGTGGGAACCTCCACATCCTGAGCATTCGTGTTTAAAATGGCAGCCCCCCCCCCAAATTTGCAC
>NW_017307911.1:19066-31327 GCF_000935625.1 Nanorana parkeri
AGACGACATCATCAAAAGCATCCACAAACTGATGTCTTTATGATCCCACCAAATCTCCAGCCGAACCGCCTTCTGTTGGCGAAACTGCTCATCGTAACGGAGCCACGCGGACTCCCAAAAAACCCTATGAGCCTCGCTAATGGCATCCAAGTAACAAAACAGCGCCGAACAATTCTCCGGCGCCTTTTCCCCAATAACGCTTGCCAAGATAGCAAAAGCCTTCAACCAATTCCCAAACGTGCGCGGGATCAATCGATACCTACACTTTTCCTCATCCTCCTTCTTGCTCTCCTCCGACTTAACCCGATCCAGGTTAAACTTCTCCAGCAGCAACAATGAAAAGAGCTCCACGTAGTCACCCATCCAGATCCGCTCTTTCACCCCTGGTTTGAGGTGGGCCCCCAAAGGTCCCTCAAAGCAAACATAGATCTCACACCTAGCCGCATCCGCCAGATACACCTGATCTCCATCCTAACGTGCCGCCAGGGGACAACAGGCCACCGGCCGCCTGCTCAGAGCTCAGAGCCCAGAGCCGATGTAGCCCTCCCATGCCGGCCCGCCCCCCTGACCGAAACATCACCAGGGGGAGTGGCCGCACTGGAGATATTCCCACACTGCACTTTTTCCTTTTCTTTAACCCTTTCTCTCCTAGTTCCCCTTCCCACCCTTGTCATGTAGGCCTTTTGCTTATTACACTGCGTTCCATAGCTCCCGGCCTGTCTTGAATGCGAGAGGTAACGCCAAGAGCTTGCAAAACCCATTTGCATGGGAATATGCATAGGAAAGCTACAAAAATATGTATGTTTGTGTTTTCATATACCTCATATGCTTGATTCTTGTACTGTCTGTGTACATTGCTGGCATATCTTCTTTGTCAAATACCTCTGCAACTCTGGATATGGCCTTGAAATGTCCCCCTGTCAAGACACCTGTACCAAACCCAAACCTTGTTACTTAATGTAACTATACGCTATTCGCAAGGGTTTTCTTGCCATGATGTATCTTTTCATTTGTGTATGTTTTCCTATTGTATGTATCTGAAACATGAAAGGGCTAACATTGCAATTGATGTGACTGTTATCACTTTTCATCTCTTTAAGGTGTTCATTCGTGTCCATAACAACATGGCAGACAAAATTACAACCCCAGACTTCCTTATGCAATTTATTGAGCTGCACAGGCAGTTGCCCTGTCTGTGGAGGGTCAAGTTCAGGGACTACTCTGACTGGAGCAAGAGGATGGAGGCCTATAGAAAACTGGCAGAGCTGGCCAAGGCTGTATATGCAAAGGCGACACCTCTTATGTCAAGCAGAAGATCGCAAACTTGTGCACAATGTTCAAAAAAGAGACAAATAAGCTCAAGTCATCCATCAAGTCAGGGGCTGCAGCAGATGACATCTATGTGCCACGACTGTGGTACTTCCAGAGCTTGCAGTTCCTGGATGACGAGGATGAGCCCTGCCAGTCCATGAACACCCTATAGCATAATCCCGGTCCATCCCCAGGTCCGTCCTTGTCTCAGAGTGAGGAATGCTCCCAGGAACTAATTCTCAATATCCAGGTGAGGTGTTTGTGAAGAAGCAATGTTTTATTACACAAGCCATGTGGTAGGTCATGGTGCAAATACATTTCACATGCTTATAAAAGACACACGTGTTAGGTGGAAATGCATGTATGCATATATAGATCTACATATACAGGTGTATACATGATATTTGTGATAGATGACCAAAACTGAATTGCATACTCAAGATGTGGCCGAACCAGTGATCTATAAAGTGGCAAAATGATTGCATTGTCTCTACAGTACATTTCTTTTTTAATGCATGACAGTACTTTGCTAGCTTTGTTTGCTGCAGCCTGGCATTGCATGCTGTTATTCAATCTGTAGTCAACTATGAGCCCCAAATCTTTTAATGGGTACTCCACTCTAATGGGTACTCTAATTAGTTTGGTTGTGTTGCCCCTCTCGGACTGTTTCTAGCTCAAGGACATCCTTTCTGTGTATTGGTGACCAAAACTGGACCGCATACTCCAGATGAGGTCGACTAGCGATCTATAAAGTGGTAAAATTATAGATTTGTCTCTACAGTTAATTCCCTTTTTAATACAAGCCAGAACTCTGCTCGCTTTGTTTGCTGCAGCCTGGCATTGCAAGCTATTATTCAATCTGTGGTCTACTATGGCCCCCAGATCTTTTTCCATTTCTGACCTCCCTAGAGGAGTACCCATTAATGTGTATTCCGTTTGACTATTTTTAACCCATTTGGGTATTGGGGTGACCAGGGCATGCTTTAGAGGGGAGGGAAAGATTCCAGTAGAGAGGGAGAGATTGAAAATGTAGGTAAGAGATTGTAGGATAGAGTATGAAGGTGACCGAAGTAGTGGTGAGGGAACAGGGTCCAGGGGGCAATTGGTGAGGTGGATTACTTTACATTTATCGACATTAAACCTCATCTGCCATATAGTTGCCCACTCCCCTATTTTATCCAGGTCTTCCTGTAATGTTCTACTGTCTAAGTCCGTGTCTATTACCCTCCCAATTTTAGTATCATCAGCAAACACGGAGACATGACTATTTACGCCCTCACCAATATCGTTAATAAACAGGTTGAATAGTATGGTGCCTAGCACAGAACCCCCTAGGCACACCACTCATGACCCTAGAACAATCGGAAAAGGAGCCATTTATCGATACTCTCTGGACCCGTTCCTGTAGCCAGTTCTCTATCCATGTACACAACATTTCATCTATGCCCATAGACTTCAGCTTGTGTAGTAAGCGTTTATGAGGTACTGTGTCAAATGCTTTTAAAAAATCCAAATATACCACATCCACCGACCTCCCTCCATCCAGATCTCTACTTACCTCTTCGTAGAATGTTAGGAGGTTGGTCTGGCATGAACGGTCCTTCCTAAATCCATGCTGATTGTCATTTACTATACCATTATCATGAACAAACTCTACTAAGTAGTCATTTATCATTCCCTCCATAGTTTGCAAACTATGGATGTAAGACCGACTGGTCTGTAGTTCCCAGGTTGGCATCTTGACCCTTTTTTGAATATCCGTACTACCGTAGCTTTCCGCCAGTCACTTGGTACTCTACCAGTCATTAAGGAGTCCTTAAAAACGATGAATAATGGTCTGGCTATAACCTTGCTGAGTTCTTTAAGTACCTTGGGGTGCAGGTTATCGAGTCCTGAAGCTTTATTGGCATTATGTTTTTTAAGTTTATGTTGAACCTCGGTTATCGTCAGCCACTGAGGTATATTTTGCAACAAGACACTTGCATTCTTATCTACATTAAACCCATCCTTTTCCCGAGTGTATACCGAGGAGAAAAAAGAACATGCTTAACGGACTTCAGCGCGTTTTGCGCATGCGCGCTGCCATTTTGGAGTTGATTTTGGTATACACCAAGATGGCGGCACTCGAACATGCTTCAGGGCGCAGTTTTAGTGTGCGATTTCGGATTCGGAGGCTGGTTGCCTCCGAATCCAAAACAACATAAAATTGTGTTTCCTTTAAGAAAACAAATGAAAATGTTTTTCGTTTCCATTTGTTTGGTTTGGAAACAATTTTTTTTGTTGTGCACATGTCTAGTATCTTACATACTAAGCTACTTACATTAAACCCGTCTTTTTCTTGAGTGTATACTGAGGAGAAAAATTAATTTAAAGGAGAACTATGGGGTAAGTGTTTTTCCCCATAGTTCTCCTAGGGGTCACGGGAGGACATCAACTAGCGTCCTCCTGTGACCCAAAGCTCAGTATATCGCGAGCTACAGCTCGCTGTATACTGAGACCGTTGCAGCCGGGACGGATCTCGACATTACTGTTGAGATCCACCAAGCTGCGTGATTGACAGCTGGCTCTGCCTATCTAGAGGCAGAGCCAGCTGTGCCCGCCCCTTCCCCGTCCGTTCCGCCAGTCGGCACTGGAGGATCGGAGAGGGGAGGGGGGAAATCCCTGCAGGGAGCCTTGAGTGACAGTCACGGCTCTCTGCAGGGACATGATCAAGAAGTGAGTGAGTGAGCGAGCAACGGAATGTGTTCTCTCACTTCCCGAGCTATTGAGCCGATGTGTGACAGTTTCATTGTCACACGTCAGCTCAAACTATGAGGTTGAGTGAAAATCACTCCCCTCATAGTTCTCCTTTAATACCTCAGCCTTCTCCCTGTCATTTGTGATTAATCTCCTGTTCTCATCTTTTATTGGGCCTATCTGCTCTTTTCTTACCTTTTTACTGTTTATATATTGATAGAATTTTTGGGATTCTTCTTACAGACTGTGGCTATATGCTTTTCATAATCTATTTTGCTGATTATTTGCCAGTCTTCGGAATCTGTTGGAAACTGAGAAATTAAAGTATATTAGCAATCAGAAGTCCTATCAGCAATAGTTCATTTACGTTGCTCTTTTTCTTTTAAAAAAAAGGACACTAGTGACTATGAGGCCACAGCAGGTGTGTCATCTGAGCCGTCCACCAGCACAATGGGGAGGAGAAGGAAGAGGCCAACCAGTGAGGACACCATCCACCATTTCCTCACACAAGCATCAGCGGCTCTACAACAACAGCTTGATGACTGTAGCCTGTCTGGGAACCTCGCTGCAAGCAAGATGTGCAGGATCGCACACGAGCAGAGGAAGTATGTAGAGGCTCTGGTGTTGGAGCTTCTGCATAAGGGACTTGATGGATAAATAGGGCCACGTTGTGGGCTACAATGATGAGGTTGTCCAACTACCACCCCCTATGCCACCACACCCTGTGCTACCACGTGCCACCGCGCCCTGTACCATCACACTACGTGCCACCACAACATATGGCACACATGCCACAATTACATTACTGTGGTGCCAGCTCCTCCAAACCCTGTGTGGCCTGCAGACCCCTCCTACACAGTTCTGTAGGTCATTTTCATGTGTGGCGACCTCTGTCACCTTATGTTGTTATGTTTTTCATGTGATTTATTTTTGCCAGTGTCCTTTTTTATGATACACGCCCTAATAGGGGATATTTTGGTTTGTTTGACATGAATTTGTAATGTCTATTAATTGGCTATGTGATGCCTGTTTTTTTTCCTGTGATGCCTGTGTTAATAATAGTTATTTTGTTACCTTAAAATAGTCCTCCTTCAACACATTTACTATTGCAGCACAGGTTTCAGGGATTATGCGTCCAAGTGACTGTGCAGAGATACCAGAGGAGAATTTGAGATCTTCCAAACCAGCCAGTGGCTAGGAAATGTAATGTGGCTATGAGCATTTGGTCGGGGGTATTGCTTTGCGAAGCACTGTATACTGCTTCAGAATATGTGGAGCAACCAGATCCAACAGAATGTGGTAGACAGTGTCTGACATCCTCAAATAGTTTCAGAAATACTCATGGTTGTTCTTTCTCAATTCCTGCAATAGAGCAACGTGGGAATAACTGTCCTCATTTGTTAAGCCAATTTGTGGCCAATATTTTCTTTTTTTGTGCCTTCCGTTGTTGGTGTTGGTTTATGGCCACAAGACCAAGCATGTCAATACCAAGAGTAGCCCTCCTATTATCTGACATGGTTCTGAACTGAGTATTATCTTTGCTTACGAATGTTCGCTGTTTGGGGGCTTCTGACAGAATAGCCTGCCTGACAGGACTATTATGCAGCCTGGGTCAAACGGATACTTGCACTGCATGTGTCAAATGATCCTTTCCATCATTCGACAGGATTTGTTTGATTGATGTGGATGTCGAACGATTTTTGAAAACGAAATTTGACTTTGCTTGATGGGGTATTCGAGCGGAAATTGAATGATAATCATCTGCAATAGATGTCTCCTTGGTCATTTTACAGTTCTTAAAACCCATGCATTTTATCACACAGGTGAAAAGGACTTATTTGAGATTTCACATACCTTTTAATAAATTAGTTGCCTATCTCTAAAGTGTCTTCATAGCTCTTATGTGCTTTTTGCGATGTGATACCCAAAACTGGACCTCATATTCTATAGGTCTGTAACACATACAGAGGCAAAAAGAGCATTGTGTTTTTATCTCCCTTTCTATGCATCCCAGAAATTTGTTTGCTTTGCTAAACACAAAGGGGTTGATGTATAAACAATTCTGTGGACGTTCGTCATGTTCGAATATATGCACAAACAAACGTTCTTTAGTTTTTTTCCTTTACAAGTGTAATAAAAATGTTAATGTTCAATTGTAATATCACATTATGGAGCTGAGAAGCATTGGAAATAAATACCTATTCCACATGCTCCTTTAGTGCCATCTATTCACACAGGAAGAATGTTCACAGATATTCACAGGGTGAACTTCCTGTAATCATTTATTTCTCACATTTCTCCAGACCAAAGTCACTATTCTGCTGCCTATGTGTGGTAAAGGCAATGTCAGTACAAGCCTTGTTAGAGAGGTGATTAGTGAACCTGGTAAGAGGGGATTCTCTGGATTTAAAGCTGAATTCCAGAGAAATAAAAAATAACACCAATAAATGCAGTAATGTATTTATAAAAATATTTTGAAATAAAGATTAAATCACTTACAATGGACACTGCTCCTTGATGTTTAAAAGCTTTAGCTTCCTGCAGAATCAGTTGATCCCCTGAGCACTGACCCTGATATCCTATTTTAGAGTGGCTCCTTTCCCTTGCAGGGTTCTATGGAACCACCCTATTGTGTGCTACTAAGCTGTGTATGTCTCCACAAACACAGAGGCACAGCAAAGCAAGCCAATTATCTCCTCCCTGCTTCCTTCTACTCCATTTTCCAAGCTAGTAGAAGGACAGCTGCTGGAGACTTCTGTGTCCCTTATGATCTTGTACTGGACAGGAAAATCAGGGAAGCAGAGCTGAGAGAATTGGAGCCAGCTGTTCGGAAACATGATGACTGCAAGTGCTTGGGTAAAAATGCGAAAAAATACTTTGCTGGGCAATGTGTATTGATTTGAGCTGGATTCATTATTGAATAAAAAGGTTGAGAGTTTACTATTACTGTAAGCAGGGAGAGGTTGGAATAGGCCAATTAGGTGACCCACATGCACAAATGTTCACAAGGAACAGCCTAACTGACGTGAAGAGCACGGAGGAAACCTTATCAGTCTGTTTCTGCTCCTTCTGTCCAATCACAGGCTGGGGGGATGGAGGTGACCTGTATGGAATGGCTGTGTAAATCTCAGGACTAGATGGTCAGAAATTCAAATCCTTTGGCAGGTAACACTCATATATGTTTTTCAATGGTGTACTTTGCTGTTTTCCTGGAGTTCAGCTTTAGTGATGGGCTCGATGTTCAAGTCAAGCAAAAATTCGACTCTAACAACGGCAGTTCATGTGTTCGGTGAACACACAAACTATCAGGGCGTTTTTTTTTCTTTCGTCGAGTCGTCGACGCTGTGGACAACATTGTGATTGACCCTAGGATTACGTCGGTGGATCCATTTCTTTTTAAGAATAAAGGACTTGTCAAAAGCCTTTGTTGCGTTTTTATTTCAATTAAAGGATTTTTAAAATACAAGTCTGGACTTTTTATTTAAATTTATTTTAACACTTTAGTGAATAGGTAGGGGCACAAGTACTCCTTACTCATTCACAAGGGGTTGGGGTGCATCTGGGTGCCCCTTTATTGAAGGGGTACCCTGATGTGAATAAGCCCCCTGCCTGCACCCCCACAACCAACGCCCGCAGAATAAAGCCCCAGGAGTGGATGGGTTCTCCTCGAGTATTACAAACACTTCCAAGACATATTGACCCCTCATCTTACAAACATCTGCAACAATGCGGCTGTCTCGGGATCCTTTCCCCAAGAAATGCTGCAAGCTATTGTTATCACGCTACCTAAACAGGGAAAAGATCAAACTCACCCTAAGAATTTTCGTCCCATATCTCTCATCAACACAGACATAAAATGATATGCTAAAATGATTGCTAATAGATTACTTCCTTTCACTAATAAATTGATACACCCAGACCAAGTAGGTTTTGTTAAAGGGTGTCAAGCTCCTGACGGTACTAGACGTATGGTTAATCTTATAGCACTAGCAAACAAACGTAGATTGCCTTCTCTGCTTCTTACTTTAGACGCTGAGAAGGCATTCGATCGTGTACAGTGGGAGTATATGTTCCGAAACCTTGAACAGTATGGAATTCATGGACTTATAAATTCGGCCATAAGGGCCCTATACTCTAACCCTTCAGCACAAGTCCTATCCTCGGGCATGCTATCGCACTCCTTCGAAATCTCAAATGGGACGAGACAGGGGGGCCCCCTATCACCCATCCTGTTCTCACTACTGCTGGAACCATTAGCTATCATAATCAGAAACAACCATAAGATTCATGGGATAACAGCTGGGGGGTCAGAATTCAAAATAGCACTATGCGTGGACGATATCATATTGTCATTGACAGAACCAATCTCTTCACTGACAGCCGTACACTCAACACTACAAATGTTTAAATCCGTTTCTTACTATAGTGTAAATGCGGAAAAGTCCCAAATATTAGACTTGGGGATTCCTCACAGTATGAGAAATACTCTCCAAAATGTGTTTCCCTACCTATGGGCTAAGGATAAAATTCCTTACCTGGGGGTACATCTCACTGCTAAAACCGAAGCCCTGTATAAACATAATTATATACCTTTAACGCAACAAATCAGGTCCGAGCTGGCTCATATAGGCCAATTTGAAATATCTTGGCATGGTAGAATAGCTGCATTTAAAATGTATGTACTTCCAAAAATTCTGTACTTCTTGCGTACTCTTCCTATCCCACTACCCAATAAGTTCTTTCACACTCTATAAGCTATAGTCGGCCAATACGTATGGAAGGGTAAGAGGAGTAAAATTTCCCGTTATGTAATGTTCAAACATAAACTTCAAGGGGGAATGGGATTCCCTTCTCTGAAAACATATTATAGTGCATACATTCTGGCACAGACCAAAACCTGGTTCCTGAAAGATAGTGATAAAATATGGTACAAAATCGAGGAGTGCTTGGTAGAAAAGGGTGACCTGATAAACTGGTTATTAGCTACTCATCTAATCCGCTCTCTTCAACCACACACTTCCCCCACCATTAGAGCCACCATTTATAATTGGCATTCAATATTGGAGGATCCCACTTTGGATACATTCACTAATGTTATGGAAACTCCACTGCAAATATACGAAATTGTAATTCCATATTTAGACCTATCTAAGTGGAGAGCTAGAGGATTCACTGCCCTTCCTCTTGAGCAGGACTTAGTGACATTTATGGATAGTTTCCATCATTCCCAAATTACACATTACCGCTCTATAAACCGTATAGGAGATCTTCGGGTCCCTGACAAACTCTGGGCATTGCTATCATCCCCACCATCAAAGAAAATCACGATATCGGTCTGTTATAGATATTTACTTACTTTCCCATCGTTTCAAAAACTTCCGTATATGACTAAATGGGAATCTGATCTATCTATAAAATTAACTGACGAACAATGGCAGGAAGCCATCAAAGCCAATACTCTATACTCTAAATGTATCACAAACTGGGAAATATCATATCAAATTTTAACCAGATGGTAAAGTGATCACATGGTAAATGTGATTACTTTCAATATTAAATACAGGAAAGGAAAGAGGGCGGGACGGACAAGAACCCTTAATTTCAGAAGGGCAAACTTCGATAAGTTGCGCAAACTAGTGGGGGAAATAAAATGGGATATCTCATTTCACAACCTAAACTCAGACCAAATGTGGGACTGCTTCAGGAACACATTACATATTGCCATTTCAAAGTGTATACCATTGGGTAACAAAAACAAAAGATCAAAGACTAAACCGATATGGCTAAATAAAACTGTAAAACTACATGTTAAGGCAAAGAGAATGGCATTTATAAAATATGGAAGGGACGGCATTGGCGTTCCTTAAATACAAGGAATGTAACAAAAAATGCAAACTAGTAATCCGGGAAGCTAAAATAGAATGAGAAAAGCATATCGCCGCAGATAGTAAAAAAAACCCCTAAAAAATTCTACCAATATATTAACAGTAAAAAGGTAAGAAAGGAGCAGATAGGCCCAATAAAGGACGAAAACGGGAAGTTACTCACAAGTGACAAGGAGAGGGCCGAGGCGCTGAACAATTTTTTCTCCTCAGTATACACTCAGGAGGGAAACGGGTTCGACGTACGTGATAAAACACATAGTTCAACCGATAATATACCACAATGGTTGACGGAAAGCGGAATAGAACATAGACTTAAAATGCTCAATGCAAATAAAGCAGTTGGACCAGATAACCTTCACCCCAAGGTACTTAAGGAATTAAGCCAGGTTATAACAAGACCATTATTCCTAATTTTTAAGGAATCCTTAGTGACTGGTAGGGTACCATGTGATTGGCGGAGGGCTACGGTAGTTCCAATATTCAAAAAGGGGGCTAGATGCCAACCAGGGAACTATAGGCCGGTCAGTCTAACATCGGTAGTTTGTAAACTGTTAGAAGGTATAATTAAGGACTATTTGGTAAAATTTGTTAAGGATAAGGGCATAATTAATGACAATCAGCATGGGTTCAGGAAAGACCATTCCTGCCTGACTAACTTGCTAACTTTTTATGAGGGGGTAAGCAGAGATATGGATGGAGGGAAGCCGGTAGATGTGGTATATCTGGATTTCTCAAAGGCATTTGATACTGTAATGGAAGTGGTTAAGTATGATTATGACAAAATGCCTATCTCAATAGATCAATTGTAATATATATGTTAATTTGCTTTTCGCTCTCCCTTGCTCTTGTTTACCTTGCTCAAAACCTTACTCAGAAATTGGTGCTCATGCACCCCCTCCCCCTTATATCCGAAGTACGCACTAGAAATAGGAACTAAGATGGCGCCTCCTCTTAAGACAACCCCCAAGACGGAAGTCATAAACATCCTGGAAGGAAGTTATGCATGAATGGATCTAACCAATTATAAGCTAGAATGCTTTTTGCAATGCTACGATTAAACATACAAAACATACACGTGCAGCTGCCTATAAAAGTCTGTTACGCGGAAGAATAAAGCAGAAATATCTTACTCTGAACAACTGGTCTCAGCGTGGTATGTTCTCAGAGTGTGCACTCTATATTTAATCAGGCCAGGCGGCAGATATAAGTACGGAGCCTTGATCCGATCTAAATTTGGAACCAAGTCCAAAACAGTTTGGCACCCCAGATGGGACCTCGGGTTCTGCACCAAGGACAGACGATCGAGAGGGGACTGAGACGAGCCAACACACGGACGAGGCAGGGACTGATCACCTCTGACATACGGCAAGACATATTTCTTGCCAGTATATCCTTCCTCCGTGTGTGGCCTGTTTCTGTCTTCATATCGGCTCCCGAGGTCAGCAAAGACAGGTAACTTGCCCGAGGTCTGATAAAGAACCTGTATAATCTATATCTGCCACCTGTATACGTTGTATGTGGTAAGGTTAGGGGTGAGAGACCAGTAGTAAAAGCTGTCGCGCAGATGATATAATTTACTGACGTAGACAAAACTCCCCCTGACTGATGACATAAGTGTGCGGTGAAGCACGGGTACGCAGGGGGGGGGAGGGCGTCAGTGATCGCGCTAAACGCGGGTCTGCGGCACGGGTCCTGGGTCTCACCTTTTGCCCTATGAGTCATCGATAGTGTAATGTTAGCCCGTAAGATTAATGTGAGTTAGAGAGTTAGAGAAGTGAGGGCAAGCAGAGGCCCCTCCTCGCTTTGGCAGGAGTTGTACGTAAAAAGAGAAACTTTCAGTGAAAATTTAACCACATGTGTACAGCTGCAGCTGGAGGACCTGAAATCTGTTGTAGAGAGATTTTAGAGAGAGAGAAGATGGGACAGAAGCTGACGAGACCAGCAAAGTGTGTTTTGGTATGTGAGTTGGTGGAAGAGAGAGGGATGGAGTATGTGATAAGGTTAAAGAAAGTTGAATGAGAATTGAGTACACTAACATCCTTGGAGCTGCTACAGTCTAGTGCTACTAGAACTCCCATCATCATCTGGGCATATTCTGGAGCTGGCGTTGAGCTGGGGGTGCTGACCCATTGTGGGGTGCTCACAGGATATAACCCACGGGGGGTGAATGGGTGATATCTTCAGCAGAGCTCTACATACATATGTAGCGCTGCTATGCTCTGTAGCGATGTTCATATTTTTATATGGCTGCAGTGTTTTGTACCGTTGCTCTGTACGTTGATCGATAAATGGCACCATCTTATTGTGCATAGGCAGCATCCTGAGGGTG
>NW_017307911.1:31519-31953 GCF_000935625.1 Nanorana parkeri
CTGTTGTAGAGAGATTGTAGAGAGAGAGAAGATGGGACAGAAGCTGACGAGACCAGCAAAGGGTGTTTTGGTATGTGAGTTGGTGGGAGAGAGAGAGGGATGGAGTATGTGATAAGGTTAAAGAAAGTTGGCAAAGGTCTGTGGGATAGTGGACAGTCCACAGTCGGAGGAGTGGCGTAAGTCATTACAAGAGAAAAAGGGGTGTCTTAGATGACAATAACTTGTTAAAGGTAGCGGAAGCCTGGCATAATGTGGCCAAGGCTATCCACAAAGAAAATTGGATAGAGCAGCAGCTGCAGCAGGGAGAACAGACTGTATTTGTGTATTACCAATGTGCCAGCGAGAATGAATAATTGTTCACGCTAACTGAAAAATGCCAGCCCCCACCTTATGATGGAGGCGTCTCTTCCTGGGTATATCCCAAATGCACGGCA
>NW_017307911.1:33772-38509 GCF_000935625.1 Nanorana parkeri
GCAACAAGTCAAGACCCTTGTGTCCAATGGAGCTCTGATACCCTGCATATCCCCATGCAACACACCATTGTTCCCAGTCAAGAAGCGGACCCCAAAAGGAGAACCGGAAAAATACAGGATGGTTCAAGACCTTCGAGCAGTCAATGAAGCCACGGTTCTGGAAACCCTGATTGTCCCCAATCCACAAATGCTGCTACCCGGCATACCCCATATTTCACGGTAATTGACCTGGCAAATGCTTTCTTTAGTGTGCCAGTTTCTCTTTGCCTTCACTCACGAGGGCCAACAGTATACTTGGACTGTTATGCCCCAAGGGGCCCAAAACTCTCCTTCTCAATTTGCCAGAGCCATGGCCCTCATTCTGAACACCTGGATGAAATTACACCCGGAAGTCGTACTCCTCCAGTATGTGGATGACCTCCTTCTCTGCGCAGACATCCTTGAAGATGCCTCATCCTCCTCAGAAAGTCTACTCCACTACCTGGCTGGCCAGTGATGCAAGGCCTCGAAACAGAAGGTGCAGTGGTGTAAAGAGAAGGTGGTTTTCCTGGGTCATTGCTTCTCCCAAGGCACCCGACATCTCACTCAAGAGAGAGTTGCAGCAATCAAGAAAATCCCCTTACCTCTGGGTCCGAAATCCCTCCTGCCTTAGAGCCGTCTTTGCTGCCCAGGCTCTTCTGGACACAACTGCTGACCTTGTACTGGGGCATGATCTGGTACTACTTGCTCCCCATGACATAACCGCCATACCATACTGAACCAGGTACAGCCAAAACACCTGTCATCAGAAAGACATCTCAGGCTACAGTGTACCTTACTCCTTCCGGACAACGTTACCCTTCTCAGATGCAACATCCTGAATCCATCCACTCTGCTCCCACTTCTTGAGGGGGGTGATGGTCCTGCTCCTCATGACGTCGCGACTGTTTTGAAGTGATGAAGATGGAAGCTACACATCGGCCAACTGTCAGCGAGGTGCCTCTGGATAACCCTGACCTAACTATCTACGTTGATGGCTCGAGGTATGCTGATCATACAGGACAGTACCACACGGGGTATGCTGTTAGTACTGAGGACACGGTCCTCCAGGCCTCGGCATTGCCTCCTTCCAGGTCTGCACAGGAGGCAGAACTCCAAGCCTTAATTGCGGCATGTAAGTTGGCAGAAGGAAAAATAGTCAATATTTATACAGATTCAAGGTATGCCCTACGTGCTCATGCACCCCCTCCCCCTTATATCCGAAGTAGGCTGTTACGCGGAAGAATAAAGCAGAAGTATTTTACTCTGAACAACTGGTCTCAGCGTGGTATGTTCTCAGAGTCCTGTCCCCAGATCGCTTCTGTGTCCCGAAGAAGGCCCCCCCCCGCTGGACACCCCCGCCGTGCTTCCTGGGCTCCGTTGTCCCTCCTACGGGCCCGGGACCGGCATCCTAGGTGTCCGCGGGGAGCTGGGGAGGAGGTCGACAAACTTCCGTTTATCGATCACCTCCCCGTTCTATGGGACCAGGAGCGGACTTCCGGTCCCTGGGCTGTCAGTTCTGGGCTCCTGCAGCCCAGCTATAAGCTATTGAACTGTGATCTGCACTTCAATAGCTTATTTCTAGTGTAAAGGTGACACTGGGGGTCTTTTGGACCCCAGCATCACCTTAAAGAGTACCTGTCACCTGTCACCACCATCTGCTATCACATGGGGGGCTTGTAAGCCCCCCCATCTTATTGCAGTCAAAGTAAAGTAAAAAAAAGTAAAAAAAAAAAAAAACAGTTTTTAAAATTAAAATCAAATCAAATAAATCTACTAATAATAATTAAACACGCGTCGGGTGCGCCTACGTATGAAAACGACGAACGCACTACACATGTTGGGTATCGCCGCGCACGCCGGAGTGAGAACAATAATTCTAGGGCCAGTATTTTGGGGTATCTCTAAATCATCAATATAATCACGTTAAAAAATAAGATTGTGCTAAAGTAATAAGATATGCATTTATGTAAGCTCCCTTTGGGTAATGTATTCTGGTGTTTGTGTCGTTTGTATGAGCAAGGTTTTTAGAAAGCACTGCAAAACTCCAGGTATGTTTCCTGTTTTTCCAGAAATGTTTTTACCTGGTAACTTCCTGTGCTCTATGTCCATACAAGGAGGGTTTATGGAGCTGGGCTTCTATGGCAATAGTTATGCCACTGGTAGTAGAATCAGAGGGGTAACAATAGCTATAGTAGTATCTCTCCAATAAGCCGCACCCATCTCCCACTCCAACTCCGCTCACGCGTTTCACCACCTGGTGACCTCTATGATTAAGCCCTGGTGGTGAAATTTGTGAGAGGCGTTGGAGTGGGGAAAATGCTATGGTGGAGTATACTTTGTATTTTGAACTTTGCATGGAATTTACAACAATAGATAAATAATTTAGCTTTTTTGGATAATAGCTATAGCAGCCCACTCAACTGCTATGGGGCCTGAGCATGGCCATGCTTATAATAAAGCAGCCTGAGGCATTTGCCTCAGGTGACATCTCTTGGGGGTACAGAGATGTTTGCAGTGTACCTACCGCCCCCTTTCTTGCCAGAGTGTCCCAGGTTGCTAAGAGCCAGGTGGGGAGATGTGTATAGCCCAGATCCAAATGACCTGGGGATGCTGAACTGTCATTAAATAATGACAACTGGGAGGAGCCAACTGGGCGGAACCGGTCATAGCCGGTTCCGCTCAGTTGTTATTCATTGGCCGGGACTTGCTAGAAGACTGCTAGAAGACTCTAACAGGTGCCGGCCAATAGGAAACAGTTGGGCTGAGCTAGCTGTCACTGCTAGCTCTGCCCAATTGTTATTTTATTTCATTTTTAAAAAATCTACATTTATTTAACATTTTGTTTAATCTTTTTTTTCAACTTTTTCAACTTTTTTCATTGATTTCCTATTCTGCTCGGTACCACGGAGGTACCGAGCAGAATAGCCGAGCCAAATGGCGCTCAGCGTCATTCGGCTATTCACTCGCTGCTGTTCGGCCCCTATGTGAATAGGGGCGAACAGCAGCGAGTGAGCTGATGGAGCTTCGGCTCAGCCGATACAGATGTTGGATCGGCTGAGTCGAAGTCCTTCTTCACTTCGGCTCAGCCAAACACAGAGCATGTTCGGCTGGCCGAAGTGCAGCCGATGTACAGCTGAAATCAGCCGTACTGAGCCGTAGTGAATAGCCAAACGTTGATCGGCTCACTTCACTACGGCTCGGTTATTCACTCGGCTGCCTCTGGCAGCTTAGTGCATAGCCCTGTAAGTCTACACTAACAAATCACAAAAAGAAGCAAATAGAATTTAGGGAAAACACTACATCCCTACACTTATAATATAAAAGAATGAGAATATGAGAATGATATATGATGTGCAATGCCTTATACATCTTTATACTATTTGTGCATCTATACGTTGTAACTTGTTTGACACTTGATCATTAGGACTGCCTCAAAATATTATCTTTCACTTACCTGCTAGGCTTAGGGCTGCAGAGTCATTACTTTTGATAAGATGTCAGATGCCATCTTAGGATATTATAATGTATGTTAATGAGAGACGCCATTTTGTGAAAACATATATTTCATGTAAGCATGTTATTGTGTGTTTTCAACATGTTGGGGAATTCCAGGAATATTGGGTGAGCACACACCTGGGTATTTTGCATTCGGTACTCACTGATAAAGAGTACCGATACCGGAGCTTCCGTTGGCATTGAGCCGCCTTTCTGGGCAATCAGGAAGCCAAGTGGCAGGTTTCCTGATTGCAAGGCCTGGTTTACTGATTGCAAGGGAAGCCGGCTCCATGTTGTTTGGCCGGCTCGATTGCGAGCCGGCTTCCCGGCCAATCAGGAAGCTGAGCAGCGAGTATTGACCTGCATTGCGGCTGTCTGATTGGCCAGGAAGCCGGCTCCATGCTGATTGGCTGGAAAGCCGGCTTCCCAGACAATCAGCAAGGAGCCGGCTGTTCGGCTTCAATGAGTTAGGAAGTACATCCTATGGGCATCTTCAAAAAGTAAGTTTACAAACTTCTAGATTTATATGGTTATTAGGAGTGGAATAGAACCTATGGAGATGTAGCACAGTGTTGTAGATTGGAACAATCCATACGTTTCCTCAGCATCTGTTTTAACTTGATTTATGAACCAGTCCCGCTGTTTTACAGGCTTTAGCAGAATGTGTAAGAAAACAAACAGTGGAGTCATCTACTGTATTTTATCAAATGGCTCTGTTTATATATATCGTACACAGAAGGACTGTAAAATGTGTGCGGTAAATGAGCTTACTAAATATATTAAAACTTTCGGGCAGGGAAATCATTAAGGATACTAAAAACGAGGGAGAAGAACATTTCCTCATTCAGTCAAGGTCAGATGTTTTTTAAAATGCCAAACTCAATGAGGAGACTTAAAGGAATATTTATAAGGGCTTGTTCATACCATATACAGTGCGTTCCAGGTGCTAGAACGCACTGTATCATATCTCGGAATCTCGGACCAGATTCCTGCTTTTAGGGGCAGGAGGGGGCGTGGTGGTGCATTGAAGTCTATGGCACCACAGCAACTCCCACAGTGTGATTGCTTGTATCAGAACGTGTGGCACAACAATGCCTGCATTCTGATCCAGTGCGATCTGAAAAAATGCTGCATGCACTATTTTTTCAGATTGCACTGGACCGGAATGCAGGCATTGATGTGCCATGTGTTCTCGTGCGGGCAATCGTACTGCGAGAGGGG
>NW_017307911.1:39524-41159 GCF_000935625.1 Nanorana parkeri
TCGTGGGAGGGGGGGGGGGGGGGCGGCTGCGGTGCCATCATCTTCAATGCACCGCCAAGCCCGCTATTGTCCCTGAGCGCAGGAAGCCGGCCGGCATGCGATACAGTGCGTTCCAGCAATGTTTATGGTGTAAACAAGCCCTAAAGCAGTAAATGTGTCCTTTCACCAGTCATTCACTACATGTGCCAGGAGGTTGAATCCTCCTGGCACATGTATTATAAATGGCAGTGATCAATTCACCCACAGTGAATGTTTGGTAAAAGTTGCATTCACTGCTTCATAAATATTTATTTAAAGTGACATTTAAGTCACATTACCCCCAATGCTGGTGTAAGGACTTACCTTAAATGATGCCTCTTGATCCGATCATCGTCTTCCTTCAAGTAGTTTCCAGGAGTCTCTCCAGCGCTGGTGCAAGCTTCCTTTCCTGATCAGCCACTGCATATGGCCTTTTTGCCCATATATTAGAATGCTTCTGGATTTGCAGCCAAATGATCACATGTGATAATGCGCTAGCTTAACATTTAAAGCAGAACTCCGGGGAAAATTATTATTAACCCTTGCAGTGGGGCTAGCACCCCACTGCAACGGTTAAGTGCTTATTTTGGTCTAGGGAGGACAATAATAAAGTTATACGCACCTGATCCTCCGAGTCGGCCAGCTCTTGGACCGGTCCCTGGAGCCTCTCTCCCCATGCACTGCAGCGTTCTGAGGTCCCGTAAAATCATCACATTCTATAGACAGTGTTTAGAACGTGAGGATGTCAATGGACATTACATTGCTTCAGCATAGGAGGAGAGAGGCAGGAGGGAGCAATGTCACAGCCGGCAGGCTCGAAGGTCCGGTGAGTAAAACATTTTTATTTTCCTTCCTAGACCAAACTGAGCAGTTAACCCTTGCAGTGTGGGGTAGCCCCCCTGCAATGGTTAATGTTAGTTTTCCCCAAAGTTCTATTTTAACATATTAAAACATTTTTCTTGAAACAATGAAATGTATATGTTAATCTTAACTTGGTCATGGTGACATGACGGTAAGCAAATGTTCAATCTGGCTTACTTCATAAATTCCCATAAATGCTGCTTTCAGTAAGTGTGTGTGTTCGGCAAGTCATGTGATCCAGGAACCTCTTACAGGTCTATCTGGTCCTGAAGCTTCCTGCAGAGTAAACTGATCCATGGCCCACCCTAGCCTGTGATTTTCCAGTTTTATTTAAAATAAACATAATATATTTTCTAATTAATTAGCTAATGTTTTGAATATCTCCCTGAGCTTTAGCATAGACTTACTCTGAAGAGATGCTTTCAAAATGACTAAACCCATAGTATTAACAAGCTTACTCCTTCTTTAAATATAATTGAACTTGACATAAACTATTTACATTTCAAGTGTCAAATCCATCACTGGGCTCATGTCTTTACCTTATACTTTAAAAGATCCTTAAAATACTTTCCAGAAAAGATTCCTAAGGGTTCTTAAACTATCAAGGGAGTAAAGTACTTTGTATGGGAAAATTGTTTAACTCTGACATTGAAATTAAAACAATAAGCAGGCAGTGCTGTAAAATAATACCATAGCAGATATATACAGTATCTAGATAGATAGATAGATAGATAGATAAATACTGTGTAGATATAT
>NW_017307911.1:41873-42800 GCF_000935625.1 Nanorana parkeri
ATGCACCGATACTGATATACTAATATCAGTATCGGTGCCGATACCAAGTATTTGGCCGAGTACTCGCCCAAATGCTCCTGATGCCTATCCCGATAGCGGAACTTCCGGTATCAGGAAGCCGGGCAGCGTGTAATGACTCCACAGGGAGCATAGAGCTGGTTTCCTGACTCACTGCCCAGCTTCCCGATTTGTTGGCTTCCTTAACCACCTCCCGTCCATGGCTGGTGCTGGAGGGGAGCCTTATAGGAGCGGGAGGGCGTCTTAAGACGTCCTGCCCCTCCCGCCGCTCATGTGCAGCGCTCAGCGCGCACACGAGTGGGGAACCTGTTAGAAATTTAAACAGCCAGCGATGGCTGTATACATTCAAGCGATCGGACGTCTCTAGAGACACCAGATCGCTTGTAGTACCTGCGGGTGTACGCCCCCCCCGTACCTCTGTCGCCGATGTCTGTCTCCGTCACTGCCAGTCCCGAGATCCGCTATGCCCGGTGTTGCTGGGAATGGCACTGCAACTCTGTTACTGGAGATCAAAGGGAGATAAGTACACGATCCCCGAATGCATCCCTGAATGCAGAAAGTGATGTATATTACATCACTTCCACATTCAGTGTCACTCTCCGGCAATAGATGCCGGTGAGAAGCTGGTGAAGCAGATCTCTTCTTCATCAGCTTCTCTGGGGGTCCCTAGGTAACATTAGGGGTCTTGGAGACCCCTGATGTCTCCATAAAGAGGACTTGTTATTTGAATTGGCTATCACATAGGGGATTTCTTAGCCCCCTATGTGATAGCAATAAAGATAAGTGTAAAAAAAAAAGTTAAAAAAATTAAAGCATAAACAAATAAAAAAGCTTAAAAAAAATAGTGGCAAATATTTATTTATTTTTAAATAACACAACATTTTTTATACTGTATACTTAAAATGGCAT